>NC_047022.1:19747099-19829126 GCF_902652985.1 Pecten maximus | reverse complement strand
TTCGAAAGTCGTAGCAATTTGGTCTCAGTGAATATCTAACTTAATTCGAACTTTGTTAAGTTGGCAAGTTGTGAAATTCATTTTAGAATGGGGGGGCCATCTCGGTAACGATTTGACAGCTTAACGCTACATTTTTGAATGGGCTTTATTTATCAAGCATAAGAGGTTCTGGTGCACTACTAAATATTTTTTATTAGTTAATGCACAAATATTTATAATCTTTCATTCAGCAGTGTGCTCGTAAGGGCTGTCTGGATTGGAACGACGAACATCTCATTTCACGGTGCCCGGGCCCGGGGGTCGTCTCGGCAACATTTCCATACAATACAGTCGTACAATAGGCGATTTGTTTTTAAATCTTCTGAGATGTTTTTGTAGTTTTCATAATATTGAAGTTTATTTACATTCGATATAAGTAATTTGTGATATAATCTGTACTAATTATAAGTAATTCAGCAGATTGGCCCATTTATTGTTGCTGGTAACACTGGTTGAATTGCAATATTTATTTTTACATTTATCGTTAACAGTTTTGCTTTTATATGTTTCTATCAAGTATGCCTAGAGGAAAAGGAGTACAGCCAAAGAGGCTAAGTCAGAGGGAAAAACGGAAGCGTCTCCCCTATGACCCCAGTGACCCTCACGATGCGGACCAAACGCAGCATGCAGTTAACACCCCTGTCCAGTCTGACCAGATACTGATGTCGAGAACTCAGTTGGAGCAAATGATTGCTGACAAAGTTGAGGAGAGAATGGACCGGAGCACTCAGATTGCTACATTAATAACAACATCTAGTGAGGCTCCAAATAATGCAGGTAATGTCCCTTCTACCAACACAGAGGAATTGGACACTTACCAGGTTGCCAGTGTGCATAACACATTGGGAGCAAATATTCCACTTAATATAAGGCAAAAAATAATAAATGGGGAATATGTGGATTTAAAAACCATGCAGGGAACATTGATGAACCATCTAAGAAAACTGGTTTGGTGGATGGGGAGATCAAAATTATTAATAGGGAGTTGGGTAAGACAATTACTGACATTCAGGTATGGACAGATGCATTCTTGATTTTTATGGCAATATACATTTTCGCTCATCAGGATGAAGCCCCAGCCATGCTCAAATATATAAGTACAGTAAGGTTAGGGGCAAGTAGAGGCAGTGGGAATGGTTGGCTCAGGCTTTATCCCATGGTGCACTATTTGACAACAGATCAGATCGTCATGGCATCAACAACCATATTCTGAAAACATTTCTCTTGGAAGTTTCCAGTGATAGGCGGGTTAGAGGTTGCCACCAGGAATAATAAGTATTTAGTTAATATTTCCCCTTAAATTACAGCTATTCAAAATGACGGCTGACCACAGAGTCATATCTGTATATATATTGGGTGGTAACCTCTTGGTGACGAAGCCATGTCCACAATCGCCAAACATAACATTGCTGAAGGTATGATATATCACTTTAAGTTAATGGACTCTTGTATAGGCAAATGAATATTGGGTTTGAGTATATGTAAATTTTACTCCTGATTGCTTAATAAACAATGTGAACATGATTATTGTTTGTTTGTTATCTCTGATAAGCTTTATTTTAACCAAGAGCAAAACAAAACACAACGTCCACGTGAACTGGGAGTAAGATGCAGAAGAAGGTAATTATGAATGTAAGTGTGTTTGTTAATGTTATTTTATATTTAATGATTTGTAAATATGTGTATTGTGTAGAAGACATTGCATATACAAAATGTAGTACAATTGATGACATGGCTCTGTTTCACTATACATGTTTTAGTAATATTGAGCTGGTGGGACAGAAGATCGCTGTCATCTGGCAACTGACAATAATGACTTTTCTAAGGATAAACATTAGATGTTATATCAAGAGTATATAGATAACGGGATGACAGGGATCTTCGATAACATTATATTAATCTGTATTGTACATATGTATCACACTCCAAAAAATCTTATGTTCTATTTTAAAGTTCTTATATTGATGATGTTTCTATGTAATGACGTACAACTATACCCAGGCCCAGATGAATACCAAAATAACATCTCAAGTGCATATTATCAAGATAATATTACAATAAGTCATGTAAATGTTTGTTCCTTAAGAACTAAGACCGTGGCTATCGAAAGCGAATTTTCAGATCTTGATATAATATGTTTAACTGAAACTAATTTAAATACAAATATTACTGACAGTGATATATACTCTTAGATAGTCACAAAGTTATATTTAGGAAAGACAGAGAAACACACAGGGGAGGAGGAGTGATAGTCTATGTTCAAGGTTATTTGTATGCTAGAAGAAGAATTGACCTAGAAATGGATGGTATGGAAATCCTGTGGCTGGAATTAAAGTCAGTGAAAAAATATTTCTTGTTGGATGCATGTATAGACCGCCAAATTCTCTAGTAGACTTCTGGAATATATTTGATAATATGTTAGACAAAGTTACAGATTTAAGTAAAGATGTGATACTTTTAGGTGATATTAATCATGATATGCTTAACCTAACTCCAAACTCCAGACTTTCAAGAATAATGACCAAATATGATTTAACAAATCACATACACGAGCCGACTAGGATCACTCCAAACTCTGCCACCAGTATTGATGTTATTATGTCAATTAATTGTAATATAGTAAAAAAAATGTTGTAGTGAATGCACCCTTCTGTAGTGATCACTGTTCAACTAGGGCAAAAATAACATATAAAACCCTTAAACAAAAATGTTATAAAAAAAACTGTGTTGTATTATAAGAACACAGATTTTGTAAGAGGAAATGAATATATGTCATCTATTGACTGGGAAGATAAACTATCACATTAACAAGTAGAGAATATGAATGAATATCTTACACATGAAATACAGGAATGCGTAGATAAATTTGTTCCCCGTAAAAACCATAACAGTAAGACCGAACGACAAACCTTGGTTCAATACTGATATCAGATTAAAAATTAGACAAAGAAATAGACAACACAAAAAAGCTAAACAAAATAATACTGATATAGCATGGAGAATATTACACTAGTCAGGAAAGCTAAGGAAACATATCTAGGAAAACTCCAAAATTCTCTTTCTAATAAATCTATGCCAAAAGGTGAATGGTGGAAAATTGCTAGAAAAGTACTAAATATCAACAATAAAAGTAATGACAATTCACCCTTAGAAGAGAACGGTAAGGTTATAACTCATCCCATCGAGAAAGCTGAAATATTAAATAAATACTTTGCCACAATCTCCACATCCAATAAAACATATGAAGATTTGACACCATTAACTGATTCTCCACCATTCACCTTTGGCAACATCAATATAACAGAGCAGGATATTAAAGATCAGCTCCATCTTTTAAAGGTGAATAAATCAGCAGGTCCGGATAATATCTCTCCATATTTTGTAAAAGGCATATCTGAATCACTTGTAAAACCCTTACATATACTATTTAATAAATCAATAGAATCGAGTTATCTCCCTTACACCTGGAAATGTGCTAATGTTGTCCCAATATATAAAGGTAAAGGACAAAAGTGTGATCCAACTAACTATAGACCAATTTCTATTACTCCAGTGTTTGTAAAAATGTTAGAAAAAATTGTCTTTACATATCTACAAAATGTATAATTATATGTCCACCAATAATATAATTTCAAAAAATCAGTCAGGTTTTCTACCCAAAGACTCTACAGTTAATCAACTAATGTCACTGTATAATACTATTACAAGGGAACTAGATGAGGGAAATGAAATCAGACTAATTTTTTTGCGACATAAGCAAGGCTTTTGATAGGGTATGGCACGGGGGTTACTACATAAATTGGAGAAATATGGAATTGATAATAATATGTTTAGTTGGTTCGAGAATTATATCAGAGATAGGAAACAGAGAGTAATATATTATGGTTTCCATTCTACTTGGCAAACGTTAAAAGCTGGTGTACCACAGGGCTCTGTCCTTGGACCATACTTATTCCTTCTATATATTAATGATCTAGAAAATGAGATTGGGTGTAATATAAAGTTATTCGCTGATGACACTTCACTGTACATAATAATAGATGTTAACAAACAACAAACAGCTGCTAGACTGAACGATGATTTACGTAAAATATCCAAATGGGCAAATGATTGGAGTATACTTTTTAACCCGGATAAAACTGAATCCTTAATAGTAACTAAGAAAGTTAATGCAAATAACTTGCATCCAAACCTGATATTTAATAATACTCGGGTAAACAACATTACAAATCATAAACATCTAGGTGTCTTTTTAAATGAACAAGGTAACTGGACACATCATATAAACTCTATCTATGAGAAGGCTTGTACAAGAGTGAATATACTTAGAATGTTAAAATATGAACTATGTAGAAAGGCACTTGAAACCCTGTATGTCACACTTATGAGACCTATACTTGAGTATGCTTGTGTTATATGGGACAACTGCACAAAACAAGAAAAAGATCTCTTGGAATCAATCCAGCTTGATGTAATAAGAATAATTACTGGACTAAGAAAAGGTACTAGTCATGACATATTATACAAAGAAATAGGGTGGGAAAGCTTACAGGCTAGAAGGGACAAACATAAGCACATCTACTTCTTTAAAATAGTAATCAAATGACCCCAAGTTACCTACATGAAATTATTCAACCTTATGTAATAAACCCAGTAGAACATATACAAAATCTTAGACACTCCAGAATTTTCAATGTGCCCCGTCCCAGAACCAGTATGACGAACATATGGAATAGTCCCAATAATAGTTTTAACAATATTAATAGCATAAGTAGCTTTAAAAGGGAAATTGAAAAGACAATAGTAGGAAACACTGCTCAAACAGTATGCACACCTGTATTTAAGTATTCAGGACCAAGAAAAGTTAATATAATAATGTGTCAATTAAGAAATGGAGTGAGTCAGCTAAATTATGATCTGTTTAAACATCATTTGAAAAATACCTAAAATTGTTCCTGTGGTTACAGAATTGAAAACTTCTACCATTTCTTCTTTGAATGTCCTAGCTTTACTGATGCTAAACAAACTCTATTTCAAGATTTTACATTAATTGATATTGACTTTATTGATACAATGTCTTTAGATATAATTCTAAATGGCAATCAGGAAATTAATCATGTACAGAACCAGGATTTGTTTGAGTGTGTGCATAGATACATTATTGCTACACAACGGTTCAAATAGCTGATATAGATATATAATTAGAAGTATATTTATTATAAATTGTTGATGGTGTTATAGTAATTCTATGAATGTTGAAATAATAGTATTAACCCGTAATGGCTGGTAAAATTATGTTATTATGATATTATTATATACAAAATAATTACCTGTGTTGATTGACTACTGGGCATCACTTGCCAGTGGACTTTATGTGGTCATGATTCATCAGGTATATACGTATACATGTAGTATGAAATAACTAATTTAAAAGTTATGACATAATATATTTAAGTATTGTATTTATTGCGTAACACCAAAATAACACTAGTACTCTTAGTATCTGTTGTTTTTGAACCACAGTGTAAGTATATGGTATATGTTAATGCCCACCAGCTCATAGTATCTTCTAAATATCTAAAATTAGTTTTAATAACGATTATATAATTACATGCATGCAATGTCTGTGAATGTATAATGTGTGTTTGTGTGTATGAGAAAGTATGTGTTCTAATTGTCTAGTTTCTTTTTTTCTTTTTCATTTTTCCCCATTCATTTACAATATCTATTAATTTTAATTTATTATATACTGGAAGCTAGGGAGAGAGCTTATATAGGCTATGCCTGTTGCTTAATCCCCATTGATTTATCAATAAAATATGTTTGAAATGAAATATATTACTTATATACTGTATATAATTTAATACCTTACATTATAAATTTGTTATATCTACCTACGTAATTCGTATTTAAATCAATTGAGCATGTCTGTTACTTAATTGTTTTCACATATCCAATCTATAGAATTTCACTAATTTTACTGTTATTTAAGATATATATGACTAACTTTTATACATACATATAATTTGTGTAGAAAAAATACTTCACACTGGTTTGATAAATAGGATGAATAATAGCGAGACCAACTGTTAAAATTCAGACTTTCTAAATAGAAAGTGTTGGGAAATATTTTGGGTGCATCAATATATTTAATTAACTATTTTTCTAAGAGGGGGTCGCGGTGGCCGAGTGGTTAAGGTGCCCCGACACTTTAACACTAGCCCTCCACCTCTGGGTTGCGAGTTCGAAACCTGCGTGGGGCAGTTGCCAGGTACTGACCGTAGGCCGGTGGTTTTTCTCCGGGTACTCCGGCTTTCCTCCACCTCCAAAACCTGGCACGCCCTCAACTGACCCTGGCTGTTAATAGGACGTTAAACAAAAACAAACCAAACAAACCAAATTTTTCTAAGTGATATATTACATTGTGGGTTGATGTTTGTAATGTGAATAAATTCATACTATCTCATCATCATATTTATATCTGCTCCGGACAGTCCTCAATAAAGAATTACTAATCTTTATCATACAGCATCCTACAGTAACAACCTCTATCATACAGCCTCCCAAAGTAACAACCTCTATCATACATCTTTCTACAGTAACTACCTCTGGCATACATCCTCCTACAGTAACAACCTCTATCATACAGCTCCTACAGTAACAACCTCTATCTTACAGCTCCTACAGTAACAACCTCTATCTTACAGCCTCCTACAGTAACAACCTCTATCATACAGCCTCCTACAGTAACAACCTCTATCATACAGCCTCTTACAGTAACAACCTCTATCATACAGCCTCTTACAGTAACAACCTCTATCATATAGCCTCTTACAGTAACAACCTCTATCATACATTCTCTTACAGTAACAACCTCTATCTTACAGCCTCCTACAGTAACAACCTCTATCTTACATCCTCCTACAGTAACAACCTCTATCTTACAGCCTCCTACAGTAACAACCTCTATCATACATCCTCCTACAGTAACAACCTCTATCATACAGCCTCCCAAAGTAACAACCTCTATCATACATCTTTCTACAGTAACTACCTCTGGCATACATCCTCCTACAGTAACAACCTCTATCATACAGCTCCTACAGTAACAACCTCTATCTTACAGCTCCTACAGTAACAACCTCTAGCATACAGCCTCCTACAGTAACAACCTCTATCATACAGCTCCTACAGTAACAACCTCTATCTTACAGCCTCCTACAGTAACAACCTCTATCATACAGCCTCCTACAGTAACAACCTCTATCTTACAGCCTCCTACAGTAACAACCTCTATCATACAGCCTCCTACAGTAACAACCTATATCATACAGCCTCCTACAGTAACAACCTCTATCTTACAGCCTCCTACAGTAACAACCTCTATCATACAGGCTCCTGCAGTAACAACCTCTATCATACATCCTCCTACAGTAACATCCTCCATCATACATCCTCCTACAGTAACAACCTCTATCTTACAGCCTCCTACAGTAACAACCTCTATCTTACAGCCTCCTACAGTAACAATATCTATCATGCATTCTCCTAAAGTAACAACCTCTATCATACAGCCTCTTACCGAAACAACCTATATCATACATCTTCTTTTTCTCAGAAATGTGTAGGCTCAAAACATTTGACAAATGGACTTGAGTTTTCAAACCCACTGTTTAAGTAATATATACTGCCATAAAATACTGACCTACCCCCATAAAATACTGACCTACCCCTATAATATAATATCATCACTGTTTAAGTAATATATGCTGCCATAAAATACTGACCTACCCCCATAAAATACTGACCTACCCTATAATATAATATCATCACTGTTTAAGTAATATATGCTGCCATAAAATACTGACCTACCCCCTATAATATACATATCATCAGTGCTTAAGTAATTTATACTGCCATAAAATACTGACCTACCCCCATAATATACTGACCTACTCTATAATATAATATCATCACTGTTTAAGTAATATATGCTGCCATAAAATACTGACCTACCCCCTATAATATACATATCATCAGTGCTTAAGTAATTTATACTGCCATAAAATACTGACCTACCCCCATAAAATACTGACCTACTCTATAATATAATATCATCACTGTTTAGGTAATATATGCTGCCATAAAATACTGACCTACCCCCTATAATATACATATCATCAGTGCTTAAGTAATTTATACTGCCATAAAATACTGACCTACCCCCTATAATATACATATCATCAGTGTTTAAGTAATATGTACTCCCATTAAATACTGACCTACACCCTAAATATACATATCATCACAAATTAAGTAATATCTACTCCCGTAAAATACTGACCGACCCCCATAAAAATCTGACCTACCAACTCCCACAATGTATACAACCACCCTATGTTTGGCTTACTAAGGATATATCCATGAAATACATATCATTTGTTGTAAAAAAAACCCTCATATATTCCTTTTTTATACATTTGTATGCATCCATAAATGATGATGATGTGATTTACATTATCATTGTTACTATGCTATACAGTGATGTCAAAAATAAAACCTTTCATTTCGCACAAAGAACTTTTAATTGCTCTGCAAGCAGGTGAAAATACTTGTCAAACCTTGATGTACACACTATAAATATCATCGTTAATAACATATATTAAAAAACATCGATTCATTCAAATTGTTATATTGGTATAAAACTTGTTTCACTTAATTAAATTGTACATACAAACATACAATAACGTTGTCAAGTTCATCAGTAAAGGACAGGATTAAATCACCTTTTTTTGGGGGGGGGGGGGGGGGGTGGATGCTATATCTTTGGCAAATGAAAATTGTATTAATGCTATTGGTATATATTAAATATCTGGAAACTATACAATACTTAATTGTAGATGCATGTATGCCAATCAGTTAGAAAACAGGCAGCATGATGTTTATGTTCAGTTCTTCAATATCGAATGAATTTTACAGCCTCACCAATTAAATCAATGAAATAATTAATGATTGATAGAATTCTATAATTTTACCATCAGTCACTTACAAACCTCCTTCCAAAATTTGTTTAAAAATATGAAAATATGAAGGGGAAGTTTGCATTGTAAATATAATTAAACATATCATAAAGCACTCGTCTACCCTCATAAAAGCTCATGTTTTGTTTGAATGCAGTATATCTAAAACATAAGATATAAATGTTTATAAAGTAAAATGTTAATGTATAATCTTAATTCATTTCACTTCTACAGTATTTGATAATTACAAGCTTTATAAGGCTTCAAATTATTTCTCTTCAGTAAAATATCACATCTATACATGTGTGCTGGTCACCTGTCTGTGTCACCTGCTCACACCTGTACTGTTATAACTATAATTAACCCCCAGGGTCCCACAACACAGGTACACATATATGACACCCTGTGTATTACCTGGGCTGTTTCAGCACAGTTAGGGGAGGGGGTCAAGAATTTATAGGTGGGGGGGGGGGGGGGGGGGGGGGGCAATATAATTATGACCCGGGTCAGTATTTTATGCATAAAATACTGACCCGGGTCGGTATTTCATGGGGATCAGAATTTTATAGGACACCGGGAACAATATAGCCTCGATTATGTATGTATTCATAATGACTTACAATACCCTTCAAACTGTTGGCTTTGTATTGATAATTTAAATCGTTCCATGGCATTATAGTTATAATGTTATAAAAGGTGCTTGACAAATCACCAACGTGTTTTTGGCTTATATTATCAACATGCTGTAAGCTACCGACATTATAAAATTGAAAAATAAGCGCAAAAATAAAATGAGGATAACTTTCTCCTTCTTTTAAACGGACAACTTTGGAGGCAATCCAAGTTGTCATTTATTCATGCAGCAAGGTTTATATCTATTATCTTATATACTTTTTATGATTTATCTAATGTAACGAATATTATATATCATTTACAAGATATTTTATGAAATTCAAACGATGCACTTTCATCTTTATCAGCGGTTACAAAAGAAAAAAAAGTGTTTTTATGTATCACGTGCGAATTGATGTGGCGCGAGGTCCAACTGAAACAATATTCCCGAAATTCTCATAACGGTCATTATGGGGAATCTAGACTGACTGAAAATATGCTTTAATTTTTTACATTACAATGTTTGTAATTGTTTTGCAAGAAAGTTCATTTAATTGTGATTAAGAATGATTAAGCCCTACAACACAACAATAACACATATGTGATGCGGGTAGATGGCACTTAACATATCTAAAACAAAATTATGACGTCATTATTATTTACTCTTTGTGACGAGTTTATTTGACTGACCAACGGGTTTTACTGTAATTGCAAACTAATACCCAGGTAAATGATCTGTAACAAAGTGACCAAGTGGGACCTTTAATCTCGACTGATGACTACGATAATATAATAAGTTCTTATGGAAAAGCAAAATAGATGAAGTGAAAAGAGATGTAGCTATCAAAAACACGTTGATCGGGGAGTTAAAAGTTGCATGTAAAGTAATTAATTCAATCTTTGAAGAAAAGATGTCTTTAAAGCATAGATAAACCTATCAATAAACACTATTTATCTCAATCCCCAGATATGTTGGCTAAAACACCAATTTGGTAAAATAAAGTAGTTAAAGTAGATAATCAGTGTATTTTTATCGAGATTAGTACAATAAAGGCATTGTTGTAATTAGCGATTTAACAAACAAAAGCAAACATTTCTTCTACTCTTTAGAAGAATGTCAACAGGTCTTTGATATGAATTATTTCAGCTATTCGAAGACATATTCAGAAACAGGAATTATCATCTCCTATTTAGTATTTACCCATTTATACCAATTTATATGGAAATTCTTGTTCGCAGTAAAATAGGGACAAAGGACTTTTAACATTTACTCAGTAAAAATAATACAATATCCACTTGAAGAAAAAAATGGGATGATATCTTCACCTTTGATAATGAAATATGGAGGAAAATATACAAAATGCCCTTTTATATTACCAAAAATTCAAAATTGCAGTGGCTGAAATATAGAATTAATATATCTTAATACGAAATTTTGCTTAACTTCATCACATAGATTCAATAAGTTGATGATAATTTGTGAAGTTAATTGAGTTCATAATGAGAACAAGACAGAAACACAACATGAATAAGAATGCGCGGTTTAAACGTGAAAAGAGTGATACTAATTACCGACAGGTACGAGGAAATACAAAAAAAATTCGGCTCGCGCCTACGGCGCTCGCTTTATCACTAAATTAATGCCCCCCCTTTCTATTTCAGATCCACAGGGGGGCTTCGCCACCCTGGGACCCGCTGGGCGGCCCCAAGACCTCTCGCAAAAAGGCTAAAAAATCGGATCGCGCCTACGGCGCTTGCATGATCACTTAATTACTAGACCCCCCTTTCGAAAACTCCTGGATCCGCGTCTGACCCCGAATTATTGGAAATGTGCTATATTCATTTTCCGCGGAAGGCTTACACCCCCTTGAACCCCCTATCAGGGCGCTGCCCTGGACCCGCTGGGCGGCCCCTCACACCCCTCGTAAAAAAAAGGCAAACAAAAAATTGCATTTATAAATAAATAATGTATGTTTTGTAATCGTTCTCATAGTTTTAAATTATTTCCTTACCTACGAATATGAGCTTCTGTCCAGACCAACGGAACGTCCGTTTGATTTAAATTCCTTAAGGTTGCTGATCTGTATTGGTGTCAACTTCATTGGATAAATATGTCTGTGAGTGCATACATGTGACCTTCGGCCGTCGATATATGTGCTTTCTCATGTATATTCTATTCGTGGTTTAAAAAATCCAATGAGGTCATCCCTTGTGTACTCTAGTAGGGTAGTTTGCCTATTCACTCGATCGATGTTTAGATACAAAGGATTCGGTACATGCTGTCACGATCATTCAATGTTAGTTCCATTACAACGTATAGAGCCTACCGCAAACAATACAGCTTTGGTTATGTCTCCACGGTACGTGAGTCCCCCCAACATTCTAATTGTTAGGTTGTGAAATGTGTTTGACCAATCTACAACGTGTTCTTGGCCTATATTACCAACACGCTGTTAGCGGCATCAAAAAGTTGAAAAAGATGCATAGAAATTCAGACAGCAATGTTGATCTAGTAATCAAAAAAAGTAATAAAATATCTTATTTCTAATATATTTTAAACACTTTATGATATATCTCATGTAATACATATTTTATATAATGAACTATATATCTTATATACTTTATGCCAAGTTCTCATGTATTCATACAGCAATGCTGACCCAGTAGTTAATTAAATAATAAGATATCTTATAAATTTTATGCACATAATAATATATCTCATGTAGTAATTATTTTATATGATTTATGATATGGTATGTAATAAAGTATGCATCTTATATACTTTATTAGATATATTATGCATTGATAATAATATACATGGTATGAGATAGCGTACAAAGAAAATGATATGGAATATCTGATTAAATTTCTATAAGTACAGGTCAACATTGCTTTATAGTTTTTCGCTCCTCTATTCCTACTGAAGACATAGTGTTTTTATACGTTTTGTATCGAGGTTAATCAGGGGGTCCAACGTGTTTGGTATGATGAGCGCGTATTTTGGTATGTGTTATATATATCATATACATTTATATATATATTATTATAAACCATCAATCGCATATCCAGAATCCGTCATTTTGTACATGATTTATGTCCGTCACCGAAAGTTGTTTCTATGTTTAGTTTTCGGAGAGAATAAAAAATTAGAAGTTACACAGAAACATGTGTTTGACTTGAATCTTCATCCTCTCAGAGAGCTAGTCCCTAACATGGTGGAGAATCCAAATCGTCCCTGATGAAGCCATCGATAATGTGAGTGACTTTGGCTGTTTGGCTGTGGGTTTTTACTGACACAGCCATATTTTTGTACATATTTGTAAATATTGTATGACTCGGTCATGGAACACGTGGTTCCTGGATCATCTGTAACTGCAAGTGTCGTCATTTCATTGTGCTTAATGGGAAAATCAGTTATGTAGACTTTTTTGTAAATATGGTGATGATGGCATTACATTCCACGATGATTCCTAAGAAAATAATTGAACTTTTGAAAACCTGTGAATTGGAATTTGTCAATATTGACCCAACTTATGTGATAAAGGAAAACGACCAGTATGTCTCCCTTTCACTTAGATGGACAAAATCGCTACCCATTCGTAAAGCAGACCGTGATAATGCATTTGATACCTCATCACCAGTACACCAACAACATTTGGCAGAGTGTAAACAACGAACTGGTCCAAAACACAAGTCACCATCCCAGCTTAAACGTAACCGTAAACGGCGTCGGGAATGGATTCATAGGAAGCGACAGGAAAAGAGATCTAGAGAAAAGTCATGTGATCCTTGTGTTAGTGCGATACCCGGTTGTGACAATATTCCGTCCAGAGTTATACCTGCAATGTCTATTGTTGAAAATGTGCCTTTGGTGCCACCTGACATTCAGTCCAAACGTCAACCTGTATCTCAAGCAGTCTCTAGTTTTGGCAGTATTTCATCTAAAGAGATGTTATCTATGCTAGTTCACAAAGTTCCTTTGATACCAAATGACAGTCCGTCAAAACTTCCAACCCCAAAACCTCAAGCCAGAGAATTCCCGAAACCAACAGTACTACCATGTATACCTACAGTTGACGATTTCGGATGTGAAACAAACCCGTTTGAGAGTAATCCTTCTTTCAACTCTCTTTTGGACAAGATGACCAGTCAGCCACCGCGTACATCTTACAGCTCTTTATCCTCTGATTAGTGCACATTCTCTCTGTATACCTGCTCATCTGGAACCTGTGTTTGACTCATATTTAAGTTTTAGATAGATTTGTGATTGATGACATTCTTATGGACAGTGTGCATTTCAAACTTATTTTAAGTTATGAGCAACCATAGAATTCAATCATGAACTCTACTTAAGCCTGACATAGTGCGTGCCAGTGATGCACATTATCATACATTGACTTATTGTTACAAAGTTGGATATATCATACTATCATACAATGTTTTGCATGGTTTGAAAATTGACTCCTAGTATCTTGTATTCAATATTGATAGTTTCAATTTGCATTTTGCCATAGTTTTGCAAGTTGTTTTTTTTTTTTAGCTTCGGACAGGTAAGATCAATATGGCTGACAAACACCGCTTCAGACCCCACCGGTGAGTACAAAATCCTTGATATTTCGTTAACATAGAATATGACAGATTAATGGAGATTGCGTTTCGGTGACAAAATATTTGCAGTTTCCAATCATTTATTAATATTGACCAGGTATACATTGTTAAATAACTTCAGTCCTAACCAAATTCAGTACACCCAGTTTAAAAAAACGCGGCATAGATAAACTAATCGACTAGATATGGAATTCGATATTTAAATTAACGACGAGCTACAAATCGTGTTCATGTAGTGAACTTGTCTGCCCATTTGTAAATAAAATAATTGTACTTACAAATGATTCATCTATACGGCGATCCTGTAAAGAGTATCTTATCCCGATAATAATGCACGCACTGTTTAACTCTGCCCTTCACAGTGGTAAGGGAAGGTAAATGTCGGCGGTAACGTGTAAGGGCTATGGGGCTTATTACACATCAATTGTTCCTTTTGTTGGACATTTTGAAGTACATCATTAAATCTAGACGGGTCATTTTATTAAAAGTACCGTACATTCAATATATATTAAGTGCATTTATAAACTGAACTATCTTTGGATCTATTACAATCATAACTGTAGGCGCTTTGGTAAGTATATGTTATGTAGATGTGTACCTTATGCTACATTGACCTTTTCTACACACACAACGCACGAGGCGGTGTCGAAGTGAACGTTTAAAAAGCTAGAGGGGCTATTGGCAAATATGTCTGTTTACGTAAGTTTAAGCAATGTGGCTAATACACGTGCATACAGCATAGTTTAAATCAAGTACAATATTATTAATTATTATATAACCATCTTGATATCACACCCCATATCAGTCCGAGAGTCTTGATATCAGCCTAAGGGCCAAAGGCTTGAGGGTATGGGGCGCCGCTTTAGTGTTTATCTGCAAAATGTGATATTACTAATTCGATTTAATGATATCACTAAATCGAATTAATTAAATCACGAAATCGAATTAATCATATCACTTATTACTGGAATTAATGACTAATGACTAATCACTAAACAAATTTATTGATGTCATCAAATATACGAAATGAATGAAGTCATGAATTCGAATTAATGATACCACATTTTGTAGGTCAATACTAAAACGGCACCCCATATACGAGGGCTGATATCAACATTCGGGAGCTGATAAGGGGTGTAATATCAAAATGGTCATATTATAAACTTTTTATCATATGTTTTTTTCCAAATATAAACAAAACAAACACGACCTTAAATACATCATTTAATTGATTTATAACACCAGTTATAACAATTATATCCTCCCCTGGATCAACAGTCGTCATCGTTGTATATATTTACGCAGACGACAAGTTCAACATACACTAATAAGTAAAGCAAAATCCGGAAACGGCGTTGGAAACTTACATAAAGTTTGTTTTTTAATATTTTTGCATGTAAATGGTTGGTCTATAATGTTTTAAATAAATGAATAATTTAGCAATGCGTTTATTTTCACATTAAAAGTGGTAAAAATAATCCGAAATAGCAAAATTGGATATTTTTACAGTGGGTGTGATATCACTTTCTAGGGAGTATGATATTACTTCAAAGGGGGTGCGATATCACCCAGACTGATATCAATTTGTGAGAATTTTAGACATATCGCATATACAAAATAGGTGTTATCAGTAGTAAATATATAATAAAGCAAAATATTTACCAATTGTACAAGCGTGATATGATAGATAACCTGTATTGTAAGATAAATAAATTAACTAGTTGGCGGACAGTTGAACGCTGACACGGGAGAAATAAAAAATCACGGCGAGTAAACAATGCATCTGAAGCTATTACTTTAAATGGTTGGTAAAAACATTTTGTGAGACTAGGAGATGGTATCCATGGCCTATGAAATGAATAATATACTGGGCATTATTTATTCATCTTAACAATATTCCATTATCCATCAATTACACACTACAGATTCATGATAGCAATTCGTCTATTTTCACATTAAAAAGAGGGTTGGAAAAACAAGTTGAAAGCTTATATTTATTCATCTCCTCTATTGTAATCATGGTAATTCACACGTACACATACACACATCATTAATGAGATTGACAAATCATGAAAATGATAAAACAAATAAGATAAGATATATCATTTGATAAAACATTAACTTAACACATTACCAAAATAATAATTAAGCTTTTACTTAGTAAAATATATTAATATCCTTTTGAAAGGACGAAACAAATATAATGTGGCGACTGTTACCTCAAGTGTTTCTAGAAAAACTATCTCAGACATACAATAATCATTAAAATCTATTGCTGTTGATGACCATTTCCCCAGTCATTTGGACTGTGATCCTTCCATAGGAGGACATCTACGTTATCCTGAATATTGTATTTTAATATCGAATCAGGTAAGTGCTGCTGTTGCTATTGCAAGTATACACTTTTACGTGTTAATGAATAATGAAAATTATCCTCTATCAAAAATCTACAGGTACAACAAGGTAAATCAGCAAGGTTTATTTGTGGAATAAGAGTTGATTTAGTGAGCTGCATTTAAGTCTGAATCCGGTATGAAGTATTTGACCTTTACGAGAATAAATGTATTAGATAGTTTAGAACATCTCTAATACTGTCCTCGCAAAGATATATTTTGAGTACACTAACTGGCGATTGTTCTCTAATATTTGATGGCGATTTATTCCATAGGCGAATTCAAGGCTGTAAATAGTATCTATTATGTAAATGTGTTTGCTCAGATTGGTGTACATGTAAGTCGGATATTCTTGATTTGTATGTATGATTATCTTAAATTCTTGAGGCGATCAAAGATGATAGATAGTTAGGCAACATTTTATTTACCATCTTGTGAGTTCTGTCTGGAATACCATTTATCATCTTTGACATCTTCTGGCGTTATAAGGAATTTTTCTAGATGGTGCAAGGAGATATGTTATTTGAAGGAAGTGTAGCTTGAAATCGTGTTTTTCATCTACCACATCTAGACACAGTCCTTATAACACAAATATGCTATAAGTAGTTTAGAAGCGTCGAAGCAATTGGTCCTGACTGAATACACATGATTTGTTTTGTTGGGGGGAGAGAGATGTCAGATAGAGTTGTAGTAAAAGAGGATTTCTTCAAGTAACATTTTGATGAAATTTCAAGAAACTTTCTGAGTTTGGATAAAGTATGTATGCGTATGCATTATAAGAGAACAGAGCAGCGTTCACAACGCGGTTACTGAACTTATTACATAATCAAAACACTTCAACAAGGCTGAACTTTCCCGTAATGGAAAATAATACCCTTTCACCAGTAACATAATCTAAGATGACAAAACCTTTCCAAACATGCTATTGAAATGGTCTATGGGGACATGTGCCCTTCTCTTGGCCGGCTTGTTGCTGTTTTAGTACGAGGCTGATTATATTGAAGAAATCATCAAACCAGGTGAAAGATGACTTCTTGTAAAGACTTTCAGTTTCACTTATAGATAGTATGACATTGAATTACAAAAATATTTAACCATTTCGATCGAATACACCGTATAGAACCGTAAAGAATAATTATGGCCGTACAAACTCTTCAACATCAGCCACTTACCCCGATCTCTTACCTACGACGTTATCAGCATGGATAGCTTACAACTTAAGTGTATAAGAATGATTATTCTCCCAATCATTAATTTTACATTTCTAGATGATATGGCGTTTTCCCGCGACATATGTCGACTATTGACCGAAAAAAATACCAACACAAGAGTTATTATACATCTTATTTTAAGAGATTTGCATGAAGCGAAAGAATGTTCATGGGGACAACCCAGAGGTGGAGGGCTAGTGATAAAGTGTCGGGACACCTTAATCACTCGGCCACCGCGGCCCCTGAACAGAGCAGCAGACCGAGTTAGGGGTTACTTATCGAGCTTGTTCAATGTCTCTAGTTCATTATAGAACAGTTTGAAATTGCCATGAGATCTTTATCTGTTCATGGTAAATTACACATCAGTCAATGGTTATCTTCAGTGAAATGACTAGCTGGGATAGTGTTGTACGTCATTTTTACCAACATCATGGAAATGCTTAGCTATGCTATGCTACGAATGAATCAAACGCAGCGAGGATAATGATTGAGAACAACTGTGTTACTATGACGTAGTTTTGGCGCTTTGTTGACCATCGTCACGGCAAGACTCTGCACTTTGTGTCAGATTGGTTGCAATTCAATCACTGAAAGGAGGCTGATTTAAAAAGAGGCCCGTGGGTCTTAACGGTCAACTGAGTTTTCAGTTTATCTTAACGTTTTTCATTCCGCCCATAAGCCCAGGGGGTCAATCAGGGCCGATATTTGCATACCTTAAATATGTCATTCAATGCTGATAGTTAATGCTAACGAAGTTAGAATTTATTTCAATAGAAATCAAACAAATGCTGGTCAAAAATGTAATCCCATATAAACTATAGTGAAGTTTACCTCCTCCCCAGGGGCAAACGGGAGACCCTAGGGTCATGAAACTCAGATTTGTATCAGATATTTGGATATCTATGCGACTCAGTCGTAGAACCATTTTTCGGGTTTACGTAATTGACCACCACATCTTCTGCATTTTTTTGGCTTGCTTATGTAAGTTTACAACAGAGTGCGCAACATTTCCCATGACATCAGGAAAAAACATGCATAAAATTTAATTAATTTTAATCTACAAATTATATTGCGACATTTCTTTTCTTTCATAAACTAAATGAAAAATATCACAAAAAGGAACGAGCTTAACAAACGGCTTGTTTTGTTCCAAGGTTACACTCGAAATACCTTGAGAAACCAGCATCAACATCAATAAATGATTTCATATCGGATACGTATATTCTAGCATCCTATAACTTCACTGACGTTGTTTTTAATCAACATGTATAATAACAAAGGATGTTGAACACAGCCGAAAACCTATGAAAAAGCAATACAAACTACATTACAGTCTTCCTTTCTCTTTACTGCTATACTTGTGAACAAGTGCTTGTATTGTGAAACAATTAAACATCTATTGTAGAGCCACCACTTTTGTATCCTAGCTACTCGTCATGTTCATCCGCCAAAAACATCAAACGATTATTCAATACTTTTGTGAAGATTTTCACCATCACATTTAGTAGGGATATTCCTCGAAACTTAGTGGGACTATTTATATTTTCAAATATTGGTTGAAAGACAGCCCTCATAGCTTTCCTGGAATAGCACGCTTATCCACGAAAGTATTGATCTGATCAGATCATGAAAAAACGAAATATTATACTTTCTTCTTCCATTTAAAAGAATATGTTGATACCTTCTCCATCTTCTCTATTAAATCTGTGAAATTGCATCTGGATATATCCGTCATAGTTGAAAAAGCCATCAAGAATCCCCCCCCCCCCCCCCTCTACACACACACACACACACACACACACACACACACACACACACACACACACACACACACAATTGATAATATAATGAATATTTTGCTGAATTTTGTTGACAAAATAAGAAAACCACTGTTCTACTGTTTGACTTATTTAACTTTGTCCTGGCATTCCACGTGTTATTTGCATCGTCCATGATGATTACCTGTGCCACCTGATAATTTCTTACCTTTCTGTACACGCATCCTAACACAGTAGATGAATGTTTTGCCCACAACACCCGTCAATGAGACACCCTACCCCAGTGGATGATTGTTTTGCCCCTACACCCGTCAATAAGACACCCTACCCCAGTAGATGATTGTTTTGCCCCCGACGCCCGTCAATAAGACACCCTACCCCAGTAGATGATTGTTTTGTCCCGACGTCCGTCAATAAGACACCCTACCCCAGCAGAGGATTGTTTTGCCCCGAGGCCCGTCAATAATTAAGACACCCTACCCCAGTAGATGATTGTTTTGCCCCCGACGCCCGTCAATAAGACACCCTACCCCAGTAGATGATTGTTTTGTCCCGACACCCGTCAATAAGATACCATACCCAAGTAGATGACTGTTTTGTCCCGACGCCCGTCAATAAGACACCCTACACCAGTAGATGATTGTTTTGCCCCCGACACCCGTCAATAAGACACCCTACACCAGTAGATGACTGTTTTTTCTCGCACCTCGGACAGGGAAATCTCACGTGATACCCAGTGCTAGCTTTTTCTATCTCGTCCGATCTGTCTTGTACCTTTACGTGAGTTTTGGCGGAATTTTAACCCATTCATGTATTCATCCGCGCAAGTTAACCAATATTATTAGAAATATGTGCATTCAAACTGTTTTTGTCATGTATTTAATTACTATGCATTGTTTGGTTGGTTGTTGTTTATTATTAAAATAATATGTACCGATTGATCATTGTTTTTCTTCTTTGGTATAACCGAACTATATTTTTACGCGAAAGGACTGAATTCAAAGCGCAGATGAAGTGGTTAATCGGCTTTGAACCGGGAGGCCCCAGACGGGATACTCTTACACTCTAAACGCATATATAGATGGGTTGTTATTATACAACTAGATATATGTAAGAGGTGCGAGAAAAAAAATATATTACCTGTAAGTGATCGAGATCGGGTTATCTCAGTCTCGGGCTAAGATTCTGTAACATCCCAACCTCGGCTAACGCCTCGGTTGGGATTATGTTACAGAATCTTAGCCCTCGACCGAGATAACCCGATCTCGATCACTTACAGGTAATAGATTGTATTATTCTCTCACCCTGGACAGGGATATCCGCAGTTTTACCGAGGTGAGATTTTCTTATCAATAAGATTTTCTTATCTCATTCTAGGGAAAAGACAATGCAAGCTACACGTGCTCTTTGAACGTGCTCTTGTTCTCGATAGGGTGACGTCATTATGGCCTGACCCGGAACGTTTGACTGCTTAATATCAATATACTTCACAAAAGAAATTAAAATAAGTATTAATTATCAGAGTTAACTGAGTGTTTGGTGTTATTTTTGACAAGCTAAATCGGAACTATATTTTATAAGGTGTAAAGCGTCTGCTGCAGCCTTATCACAACTGTCATCCGCCGTCCAAGTGTTGCTGTTTACATACGTTTGGATTTGGTTCACACCCGGACAACAGAAAAATAATCATTCACCTCTTTTTGGGATGAGATAGGGGGATCTCAACCCTCGGAGGGAGATTGTTAAATTCCCAAACACATCTCAACCCTCGGAGGGAGATTGTTAAGTTCCCGAACACTCGGCAAACCTCGTGTTTGGGAATTTAACAATCTCCCTCCGAGGGTTGAGATCCCCCTATCTCACTCCAAAAGGGGTGAAAGATTCTATTAGTCCCGACGCCCGTCAATGGGACACCCTAATTATACACCAGTGGATGACTGTTTTGCCCCAACACCCGTCAATGAGACAGCTTGCCACAGTAGATGACCGTTCTGCCCCCAATACCCGTCAATGAGACAATCAAAATAGTTATCATCGTTTGTGATGATCTGTTGATTTTAGTTCGTTACTCCAAGGCCCGTAAAATTGTTTTAAGGTTCACGGAGTCCGGACAAATATTTTAACTCAGAGCTGGGTACAATTCAGCAAATTACAAGTTCAAGTTCAATAAAGCGTCAAACATCTTACAACATAAAATACATCATAGGTTATATCCAGCCATTTATGACTGATTTAGACACTGTAATACATAAAACCAAACTAAGTGTATCGAAAAATTGAATAATAAAAAAAAAACAATCGTAATTGTAAAAATGTTTCAATCTAGCATCAACTTGACAGATTATAACTGGGATCATAAAGTTCACATTTCTGTAAGTCCGCATGCCTCATAACCTCATAAAGGTTCGGAGATCGAATCACCAAGATGGATCTTTTCATACTTTGTTTTGTTTCTTCATATCATTTAATTTTTCCTGGTCTTGCTTGAATTATTGAGTATTCAATACGGGTATGTGTTACCTGCTAGTTTTCATGTTGAAACCTAAATATCTGATTATACTATCTGACCAAATTTCTCTGATATTTTAATAACGGTTTCTTATAAGGCATTTTATCTTTGTTTTAACAGTGAAGAACCTCGGGGTCTCCAATCCCTGGGGGTCCTATGTCTGGGACATTAAAATCTTATCTTTAAGATAAAAAAAGAACCACTGCTTAGCAACTCGAAGGTTCGGAGATCGAATCACCAAGATGTACCTTTTCATATTTTGTTATGTTTCTTAATAGTATTTTATTTTTCTTGATCGTGTTTGAAAGGTATTTTCAACATTAAATGCATCATATAAAGTATTTAGTATAAAGACAAAAATGTTGTGATAGAAAATTTCCATTTTGATGAAAAATGAGTAAAATAACCGATTTACTTCGCATCATTTAAAGTAAAATGTAAATAAACTACATAATCCGTTCACAACACACAGCGCGCCAGTGGACCATGGCGATCTATCACTAGGGTCACGTGATGCTTTTACTGGTATTTTTAGCCCAGACTATATATCGCTGTGCGTGGCCTAGGTCATGATAAGAGGAAAACGACCATACTTTTTTCACATAATCGCTTAATTTTTTAATTCCATTTTTTAGGCTCATAAAGACGTAATTTATTACCATTAGCATTAATATGTTTCTATCATCATTTCACAATAGATTTTGCCAGCTGTCAGCATCAATATTTTGTCATTGTTCTTATATATTTCTCATTTCCAAGTTTAATGACTTTTGTGCTGAAAGTATATCCATCAAATTAGCCTTTCCTATAAGAATATGTACCAGGGAATCCCAAGAATTACGGAGAGACTTGGACCATTAATGAATTTTACTCGATGTCCTATCACTTTCCATATTAGTTAATCTTAGATAAAGTCTTAAAACAGCAATAGCCTGTTTCGTGGTAGTTGACGTCCATCCTATATGTCACACCTTGTGGCCAAATTACTGGAAAACTTCGATGCTCCAAGAAAACATTGACGTGCCTTGTTGTGTGGTACTTTACTTCTCTGTAGGAGTTTATACCCAGACCCAGAGTCCATTTATGCCCAGACCCAGAGTCCACACGCGAATTAAGTTATAGGCTCCATCAAAGAAACGTTCAGTTTTATATAAACCGAATAAGTCATACCGCCCGCGTCGGTGAACTTTGAGTAAAGGGCATAAAGGGCCCTACTCGCAGACTTACACACCTCTCGTACAGCGAGATGAAGATCGAGATGTTCATGTAACCACAGTCCTAAGTATTTATACTTAGAACAAATGTCAGTCACCACATGTAAATTTAAATTGTGTTACAGGCGAAGAAGTGTTACGATAATGAACACCGCTAGGTCTGTCCTTCTTATAAACAGTTTCCATTTCCACACCACTTTTCTAGTTACAATTTTTATTTTGAACATCACTTTTCTAGCTTACCAGAACAAACCAATTTGAACATTTATTGAACGCCCATTTGAGGTCAAATTTGACAAAAGGTCGAGCTGTCCTATGCTTGGAACCAACGTCAGCCGCATTTTCACCTTCGAGATCAATTCTCTTCGACTTGACCAGTATGAAGTCATTATTCCGGTACCACGATTTATCAACACTACTCGGTCAATAGCAATTTATTTTTATTGATCATTGCAACAATGATGGTCTGGCCACAACAAGGTAGAAGTGACCCGTACAACAAATTTAAAAAAAAAACACTATTAAATACAATTGCGGGTCAAGATCCCTTGGCCCGGTTGGAATTGCGCGAGGGGTCTTAGTGTGGCCGATGGGAGGAAACCGGAGGACCCTGGGGAAACCCACGTAGTCAGGGCTGGTGACCCCATACCTTTTCACATACGATCGGGAAAACGAACCCCAGTCGCCTTGGTGAAAGGCAAGTGTGTTACCACTATGCCACCCGACCACCCGATGGCGTGGATCTGTCATGACAACAAAAGTGTTTTATGCCATTTGAAAAGAAAATTAAGGTGTTCTCATTATTGATAAATCTATATACATATGAAGATCTGTAAACGAAATATGAGTTTTGCCTTGTCACTTATACATACCTAGCGAGGGACGGGATACCAGTGTTAATCTGGCGCTGGATGCATCGTAAGAAAAGAACCATGTGCTCTTCCTCAAAATGGCCGCACACCTTCCTCTTCCAGTGAAGGTCATCCTGGGGTAGTTCTTTTGTCAACACTACGGACAGCTCTAAACCATAGCTGAACAAAACCATTGCCTTCGATCTCTCTGGGAAGTTCGTTTTGTTCCTTTTCCGAGATCCGGATGGCTTCCATAAAGCCTTCCTTTTCACCTGGCATGGGATAGTTCCGCAGTTGCGGCAGCGGGAAGGACATGTACATATCAAACCATATCTTTGGAATACAAGGGTTCCACCTAGGCACAGGTAATTTCTCTACTGAATTGAAACAAAGATAATGATATGTAAAACGACTGGATAATACATTGTAAGATAAAATTAAGTTTTGTAAATTACTGAATATCACTTAAGGCCTCTCCAATCCTTGAACATGGAAACCATAGATGCCTATTTATTTTTAGTGCTCTTTCCAATATACGATGCATAAACAAACAACATGACCATAAGAACGTACATGTTACAGAATACCTCGGTTCCAATCCCCTAAAATGAATAAATTATTATATATAACTATTGACACAAGAAAAACACTAGAAGGGG
The DNA here is from genome assembly GCF_902652985.1 of Pecten maximus. Lineage (NCBI taxonomy): Eukaryota > Metazoa > Mollusca > Bivalvia > Pectinida > Pectinidae > Pecten > Pecten maximus. The sequence continues at coordinate 19,804,232 of NC_047022.1, read as the reverse complement.
AGGCGCTCAAGAAGGTTTTAGCATAAAAGGCTAATTAACATATTAAAAAAGATGGACTCAGCTAATCAATTACCTCTCTAGCTGTTCGTTTATGTGGACAAACCGGTTCGTCAGTTTTTAAATGTAATATTTCAAAAAATTATCTTGACGGACCTGCAAATGTTAATACAGGCCTCGGAAGTCTTTGTCAAGGCTCGTCTGAAAACAATTTAAAATCACCAGGTCTGTCTTTATTTCATAAACGAACAACACCGGTCTAAGTGGTCTCACCGTTTGGACAGAAAACAAAACAAAACAAAAACGGCCAAGATAACAACGCCTTGTTCTTTTAAGGATTAAACTGTCTTTTTGTGTGTCTATGGTCGATATAGATGCCAGAGCTTTGCAAATAAACGTCATACTGTGCTACAATATGACACGTTTGTTTGTAAAGCTCTGGCGTCTATATCGACCATAGACACCAAAAAAGACAGTTTAATGCTTATATTTACATTCTCGACATATTTTTTTTTTTATTTAAAATTGAGTTAGCATAAAAAAATGCCAATATTCAGCGACTTCGTCAATGGGGTTCGACAAATGGAACAGCCTATTTTTTCAAAATTCATTTGTCATGTGCAGATTAATCTTAATCTCGGACACGTGCACGTATAACTTTTCTGAAGTAATCGACATTGACGATGACCTGTCTGACCATAAAGCGACGACAATAGAACTAACAGTAGGGACTAATATTACAAAGACGTATAAACGAATTATAAGATGCTATAATGAAGCAAATTATGAACTGTTTAATAACAAACTAGACGATACGGACTGGGTTGACGTGTTCTCTATGACGCACTCCCCAGACGAAATGTGTAAAAAAATTACTGATAAATATTTGGACATAGCAAGTGAGTGCATACCTACTAAAACTGTTGTAATTAGACCTAACGACAAGCCCTGGTTTAATTCTGACCTTCGCCGAGAAATTAGGAAAAGAGACAGACTTTTCACAGTTTTTAAATCAAATCGCTCTGTAAAAAATTTGACGAATTTTCGGAAACAACGTAACCATGTCAACAATCTTAAAAAACATACCAAAGAACTTTTCTATGCGGATATAAATGGTATTCTAGATCGTTATTCTTCTTCAAATCCACGAATTTTTGGGAAAATTGTTCGGAGATTAATAAAAACGTCTGACACTGCTAATATTATACCACCGCTTGTACATACAAACGGAAATCTTGTAATGACAGACGTCGATAAAGCCAATATACTAAATGATTACTTTGTTTCTATTTCTACCATTGACGATACAGACATTGACGAGCCAGAGGTCGAACTAAGGACCGACGCTACGATATCAGACATACATTTTCAACTCAGCGACATTACCGACATACTTAAATCTTTATCTCTTTACAAAGATGTAGGTCACGACGGAATAAGCCACAATTAATGCGGTCCGGGCCCAGGACTCTCGCTCAACGCGTCTCTGTGTCTACGCCGACAAAATAGACTATAACATGTACCTGACAAAACACTAATGTCTTAATAAGATATTGAATGTTTAGTGATGTGTGAATTATTCTCAAATTCACAGTGTTGTTTGTAAGCAAATTGCTATATATCATCAATCTAAAAAGTGTAGTTTTTAAATATCCATTTTTGAATACTGCCATTCTATAGAGATTTAAAAATCACTGGTTAGTACTCAGTTCTTTACATTGTATTTAGTAAAACAAACCTTATATATTACGTGTACATGCAAAACTAGTAAACATAATTCAGATGAAATCTATGTACAGCTAGTAGTACATGATAAAAAGGCAAAATACGTAACATATATATTAGAGGAAACAGTAATTTCCCTGTCAATTGTTTTAAATGTTATGCTATGATAAATTAAAATATGGTGAATTTTACCAACATGTCCAAATATGTATCAGTATATACACTGGTAAATTAAGTCTTACTAATCAAATGATACTTTCTGAAGAAGTTTATGATGAGGAGAATGTAATTCTGCTGCGTGTGTGTATTTACCACCAATCCATTCTCTGTTGAAAATTTATTCTACATGTACATTTTTTTTACAAGTGTTTACATTGTACCTCACACGATCAGCTGAGTGCATAAGGTCGGTCGTCACGGTTGGGCGGTTTGTACGCCCAGTCTATGTTTAAACACCACATACGTGCAATCCTGCATTGATCGTGTCAAAACTGAAACTCGTGTGAATCTTTTATCTTCCAATGTAGTATTATTTTTTTCATAAAATCTAAAAGCTGTCCTGAAAATTTACTTTCATTTGCCACAGTAGCGTTAAAAATATTCTGACATATAAAGTTCATAATACCTGTACACAAGCGTTCCATTGTATATACATGTAGTATTTGTCTGTCACTGAGTTGGTTTGCTTAACTTGGCATTGACTTGTTAATTTCATCCTACGTACTATATGTGTAAATGTAGTGTCATCAAACATACAAACATTTTGGAATATAGTGTAAATAGTATTTGATCTGTGATAACGAGTCGTCACATTTACACGCGTTATGATTTCTTTCTTCATATTTACCTATCTACAGTGTACCTTGTCTATCGTCTATACAGTGAGACAAGATCAGGTTTATGAAAAAAAATAAGTAAGAGTCAAAATATTTCCAAAAAAATTATTTTGTATCATACTATGTACATATTTATAGTAACCACATGTGTTATGTCGTCACGGATGATTTGCTATATGTTTGTATACAACGAGTCCACTTTTACTATCAAGCTTACCCGCCCATAATGGAGTCGCCTTATTTTATATTATACACGTGCACGTGGTGACCCTACCCGTGATGACAGACGCCTGTGTCTGACTATCTTAGATTATTAGTTACAATCGTCCTCTACCTAACCATGTGTTGCTGTATGTATAAAATCAATGCTTATTAGATAAAATGTATTATTATTTCCTTCCTAAATATCATGATCACAATTAAATTTCCAATGAATTTAACTCTACCCCATACAGAAAAAAAACAAACTTTCTCATGTTATTCTTAGTCTTGTTTATATATATTTATATGATGTTGCTTATAGTGTATCTCCTCCCCATTACATGTTTATTTTGTAATACTCTTCCTTCCATGTATTTCATGTAACTCACAGCGCTACACCATTTTGATTACGGTTAAATGTCTTTTGTATATATATGATTAAGTTGTGGATACATGATATACATGGAAGTTATATTTTATATCAAGCATCCAATTTTTTTTATTCTGATATACTATATATTTATATTCTATATCTTGTTGAGAAACATGTAACTTTTAGTTTATTATTAAAAAATCTACTACTGTTGTGTAATGATATTGAACAAAATCCTGGTCCTCTGCGCAATCTCCAAATTTCTCATCTGAATATAAGATCGATTAGGAATAAATTAGACATAATAGATAATGAACTCTCTGAAAATGATATAATTTGTTTTACAGAAACCCATCTTAGCCCGCTAATATCAGACAATGACCTTATTTTAAACAGTTTTAATAATTTTTATCGAAGGGATAGACAGGTAGGATTTGGAGGTGGAATTATTATATATACAAAAGATACTGCGGTCAGTAAGCGTAGAAGAGATCTGGAGTGTGAAGATATTGAAATTATTTGGTTAGAAGTTACAGTCAATAACCATAAAATACTATTAGGATGTATTTATAGACCCGAATCCAATGTAGAATACTGGAGAAAACTAGATGACATGTTTGATAAAGTTTTTGATGATAATGTTACTGATGTTATTATAACTGGTGATATTAATGTAGATATGTTAAACCTTCAGCCACACTCTCATCTAGGCCAATTACTAACAAAATATAATCTAAGCAGTTTTATTAATGAACCCACTCGAATTACTCCTACCTCTTCTTCTTCTATTGACATTGTTCTATCTAATAACAATAATCTAATAAGGGACACCATTGTTCTTGCTCCTATTTGTAGTGATCATTGTCTTATTAATTTTAGTATATCATATTCAGTGTATAAACAAACTACATATAAGAAAACGATATATGAATATGATCGTGCTGACATTGATAGGATAAATGATAATATAAGTAATATTGACTGGATCTCTTTATCACAAAAAAATGATGTAAATGAATTTAGTAATATTTTAGTTGAAACAATCAATACGCAAATACATGATTATGTGCCTCAGAAAATAGTAACAGTGAGACCAAATGATAAGCCTTGGTTTACTAATATGATAAGATTAAAAATTAGACAGAGGAATCATATTCATAAAAAGGCTGTTACTTCTAACTCTCCTACTCACTGGGAAAGGTACAGGTTAGTTCGAAATGAAACTATTGATCTAATTAGAGAAACAAAAAATCAATACCTCATGAAACTTGAAGCATCATTAAATAAAAAAAACTTGCCTCAAGATAAGTGGTGGAAAATAGCTAAATCTCTATTAAAAATTGACAATAAGCAATCTTCTATTCCCCCTCTGAAACATAATGATTCTTTTCTTCAGCATCCATTTGAAAAGGTCGAATGCCTGAACACTTATTTTTCTTCAATTTCTACTACTTCTAATGACCTTGAACCTCTTCCACTTCCTCCTGAATTTCCTTTCAAAATTGACAACATTGTATTTACTCAACAGGACATCAATGATCAACTTCCCACTTTAAATGAAAAGAAACCCGCTGGTCCTGATGGGTTAGTCCCAAAATTTATCAAACTAGTAACACCCTCTATTACTCTTCCCCTTACCCTTCTTTGCAACAAAACTATGAACACTGGTTCTAGTCCTTTATCATGGAAAACAGCTAACATCAATGCTATATACAAAGGAAAAGGTGACTCGAATGATGTTTCAAATTATCGTCCTATTTCTATTACTTCCTGTTTTAGCAAAATAATCGAAAAAGTAATTTTTAAGTATCTGTATAATTACCTACGTGAATGTGAAGTTATCACTAAACATCAGTCTGGCTTTATCCCCGGTGATTCAACTGCTAATCAACTTCTTTCCATATACAATAATATTATTGAATCCTTAGACAAGGGGAAAGAAGTTCGGTCAGTTTTCTGTGATATAAGTAAAGCCTTTGATAGAGTGTGGCATGATGGATTATTATATAAATTAGAATCATATGGTTTCAAAGGAAAATTATTAGGGTGGTTTAAAAATTATCTATCTGATAGAAAGCAACGCGTTTTAACTGAAGGCATCTTCTCCACTTTTAAACCTGTTAATGCTGGGGTTCCCCAGGGATCGGTTTTAGGCCCGTTTTTATTTTTATTATATATAAATGATATTACTGATGTTGTCACTAGTGATTGTAAATTGTTTGCAGATGACACCTCATTAAGTGAAGTCATTGATAATAACCAAATTAATGCAGCCATTACACTTTCGCAAAACTTATCAAATATTAGTACCTGGGCTAAGAAATGGGATATAAAGTTTAACCCCACAAAAACTGAATCATTGATATTCTCCAGGAAACGAAATGTTGTTCATCCCGATATATATTTTGATAATAATACAGTTAAATCTTCCACCACCCATATGCATTTAGGAGTAATACTATCTGATGATTGTAAATGGACTCATCATATTGATTATGTATACCAGAAAGCTTTTAAAAGAATAAATATTCTAAAAACATTAAAATCAAGAGTTTCACGTAAAACTCTTTTAAACATATACAAAACTTATATTTTACCTATTTTAGAATATGCAGATGTTTTATGGGATAACTGCTCTGATCAATGTAAAAATCTACTAGAATCTGTTCACTTAGAAGCTGCCAGGGTTATAACGGGATTGCGCAGAGGTACCTCCCATAATATACTATATAAAGAACTTGCCTGGGAATCTCTCTCTGATCGGCGTCAAAAACACAAACTTATACTTATGTTTAAGATACTCCACGGCATGTCCCCACAACATTTGAATGAAATTGTACAGCCATTTTTATATCGGCTTGAAAATGAAAGATATCCACTAAGAATGACCAGAAATTTTAACACTCCTATATGTAGAACAGCAAGTTATTACAGCAGCTTTTTCCCTAGTACCTTTAGGGAATTTAATTCCTTTGCTTTGAATTTTGATCTATCTAATGTTCATTCTATTACGCAATTCAAAACACTTCTTTCTCAAATTAAAACAATGGAATCTGGTGCAACACAAGCTTTTATGAATAACGGATTGCGAATTATGAATATTATTTTGTGCCAGCTCAGAAATTCTGCTAGCAATCTAAATTCTGACCTCTTTTGTGATCATCTACGAGATTCTCCAGTATGTTCTTGCAACCTCGGTAGTGAAACAGCTGAACATTATTTATTTATATGTCCATTATTTAATGAACCAAGAGCAACACTCAGAATCCAAGTGAGTAATCCTATTATTCCCCATTCACATTTTAACGTTAAAACCCTATTGCATGGTTGTCATGATTGTAGCGAAGAAACAAAGTTATATCTGTTAAAATGTATATCAGAATACGTAACTAAAATTGGGAGATTTGCCTAGATTATTTCTTCTATGTGTGATGGGTTGTGGAGATACACTAATATAATATGTTGTTTACTGTTTATATGTTTTGTTACCATTGTACCATACCGGATTTGTTTGGAGATGGCTAAAATAGGCTTTGCCTGATGCCAAATCCTTTTGCTTTTTGCAATAAAATTTGTTGAAATTGAATTAGCCACAATATGTTAAAAAATACAGCATTTTCTATAGCCTACCCATTATCATTAATATTTAGATACTCTCTTGATACTGATATTTTCCCGGAACACTGGAAATTAGCAATAGTTATGTCATTATTCAAAAAAGGGGATAAACACGTTTCTTCTAATTATAGGCCTAATTCATTACTAAGCACTATCGGTAAAGTTTTTGAACGTTTAGTAGTTAAATATTTGAATAACTATTTGCTTGAAAACTCACTTATTTATAAATACCAATCTGGTTTCCAATCTGGTCATTCTACCGTCCATCAAATGATAGAAATTTACCATACCTTATGCGAAAATTTGGAAAAAAATCAACCAACCTGTCTAGTATTTTGTGATATCTCCAAAGCGTTCGATCGTGTGTGGCACAAGGGACTGTATGTAAAGTTAGCGAATTATGGAATTAATGGGAAACTTCTAATTTGGTTAAAAAATTGTGTAAGTAACAGGAAACAGCATGTTTTTGTAGGAAACAGTAAATCTTCCGTTAGGACTACTAATGCTGGCGTGCCACAAGGATCTGTATTGGGCCCACTACTTTTTATTCTTTACATAAACGACATATCTGATAATCTCGATAGTCTTTCAAAATTATTTGCTGATGATACCTCTTTATTATGTTCTGGTCGATCACCATTTGAAATTGAAATTAAAATAAATAATGACTTAGCAAAAATTCAAAATTGGGCAGAAACCTGGTTGGTGAAATTTAACCCTCTAAAAACGGAAGCCTTACTAATTTCAAAAAATGAACATGAACATGTTATAGACATTAGATTTAATAATATAGATGTAGAATTTGTTGATCACCACAAACACCTAGGCGTAACATTAGATGTAAACTGTAAATGGTCTCGACACATTGAAATCATATGCAAAAATGTATCTAAACAAGTAAGTATTCTCAGAAAGCTCAAATATATTTTAAATAGACAAACTCTGTATAAAATTTACAAGTCATATATTCTGCCTTTATTTGAATATTGTTGCGAGGTTTGGGATGGATGTTCTCTCAGTGATTCAGATAATTTGGAAAAATTTCATTTAGAAATTGCAAGAATAATTACCGGATTACCTTCCTTTGCTAGCAGGCTCTCATTATATTCTGAAAGTGGATTAGAACCTCTTGTAAATCGTCGTTCTAGAAGAAAACTACAACTATTCTATAAAATTACTAACCAACTCACTCCTAGTTACTTATCCACTTTATTACCTCCCTTGGTATATGAAAACTCACATTATAACCTACGTGATGCAAATAATTACTCTCTACCAAATTTCAGACTTCAACTAACAAAAAAATCGATTTTCCCATCTACTATTCGACTTTGGAATCAACTTGATCTAGAGATTAGACATAGTATCTCATATTCAGTATTTAAAAAATCTATCTCAAATAGAACACAAGTACCTACCAATTACTCAGTTGGAAATAGAAAATCTAATATATTGCATGCGAGATTAAGAAACAAATGTAGTATTCTAAAAAATGACCTTTTCCAATCACATCTTATTGATTATCGCCATTGTCAGTGTGGACATCCTATTGAGGATGCATACCACTACTTCTTTATTTGTCAAAATTACTTTGAACAGAGAATCGAATTGATCCGAAATCTAAACAATTTCATGCCACTAGACCTGCAACTATTATTATATGGAAACAATGATTTATCCATTGAAGATAATTTTATGATAAGCCAAATTACTCAGAAATACATTCTTGACTCAAGATGATTTTAATTCCCCGTTTTCTCTTTTCTTAATCAGTATTGTGAAATGTTATACATACATATATATATTGACAGTTAGAAAAATGTATTTATAAAGTCTCTTCCGATTCCGATAGCGCAAGAGAAACGAATATTTTTGTCCAGAAGGCAATGGATCGAGGGAGCTTACCATGGAACATGATATAACGAACATTAGAAATAGCAGTGTGTTTTTGTGCAGCGAACAGTTTAATCTTCTGCTATCGAAATTGGATTTGTTTGTTTGCTTAGTAAATAATTAAACTAAATTTATCAATTGAATATTTGAATAAATTCGAATCGTAATACCTCTCTCTCTGTCTCTCTCTCTCTCTCTCTCTCTCTCTCTCTCTCTCTCTCTCTGTTTCTCTCTCTCTCTCAGTCTCTCCCCTCTCTCTCTCTCTCATTCTCTCTTTCTCCCCAAATATAATTGTTAATATTTCAAATGTCATGTCATCTTGTATAAAATTGTAAAAAATCGTGATGATTAGGAAAGGGCTTCATATAAGTTTGAAAACTGTGCCCAATCCTCTTGTATATATTGATACAAATAAACTATGTTTAAATCAAAAATGTGCAGATTGGCAAACAAAAAAGTGCATTGAAATAATACGATACAAAAACACAGTCTGTTCAATTCTTTTTATTATTTGTGTAACAATATTGTATCAAATTTATTTTTGATACTTTTTAATTAACATAAAAAACGACGTAGTCCTAGGCTTTTTTTCATAGAGGCATATGATTGTTTACGTTAGTTACAAGTAGTTCCGGTGGGTGAATATATTCATGCGCGGCATGGATTGATGTACGTTTTGGGTGTCAAGTATGCTCACATAGACTGCAAATCTTTTTACTTAGTTTATATCGTGGCTTTGCCACCAAAATGTAAATATAACAGAAAAGCTTCTCAGCATGGCTGGAGACTACAGGGATCCATTCTTCGGTCATTTTTATTTTTGATATACATGTACATGTACATTAAACGATATTGTAATTCATCTGTTATATATTATAGATGTGAAACTTCACTATTTCATTTTCGTTAAGAGTTACGTCCCTTCCATTGCTGATTTTATTAGTTCCGGATAATTAATCCGCCTTGGTTCTAATTTTACAAATTTATATATCAGCGGTATTGATCATGTGCACCGAGATGTTCCCGTTGGGTGTTTGGAGAATAAAAAAGGGAAATGGAAGAGGCAACACGTGTTTTTAGGTCACCTGAGACGAAGTGTGGTCACCTGAGTGACCTATTCTAATCGCCTTTTGTCCGTCGCCGTCCGTCGTGCGTCCGTAAACTTTTTTACATTTTCGACTTCTTCTCCAAAACCACTGAACAAAATTCAATGAAATTTGGCAGAAAGTTTCTATGGCTGAAGGTCAACCAAAATTGTGAATTATATGGTCCCCCAGGGACCTGAGGGGTGGGGCCAAAAAGGGTAAAATTGACTAAAACTTCCAAAATCTTCTTCTCTACTCTCAGATATGGTGGAGTCAAACACTCTTTATAGATGAAAGGGTCTTGTGGTGCTTTACCAAAATTGTGAATTGCATGACCCTGGGGTCTCACGTTTGCCCCTGGGGAGGGGGTAAACTTTACTATAGTTTATATAGAGAAATCACATTTTTGACTATTATTTATTGGATTTGTATTGGAATTTTTTCTTATCTGGTTAATATTATCAGTGTTGGATAACTGTTTGATAGTATGCATATGTTGGCCCTGACTGACCCCCAGGGGCTGATGGGCGGGGCCAAAAAGTATCAAATTGACTGAAATTTCAAAAATCTTCTTCTCTACTCTCTTTTTTGGTAGAATCAAAAACTCTACATAGATGGAAGGTCCTTATGGTGCTTTACCAAAATTGTGAATTTTATTACCCTGGGGTTTCATGTTTGCCCCCTGGGGAGGGGGTTAACTTTACTATAGTTTACATAGGGAAATCACATTTTTGACTATTATTTGTTGGATTTGTATTAGAACTCATTCTAACCTGGTCAACATTATCACCATAGGATAACATTTTGATGGCATGGAAATGTTGGCCCTGACTGACCCCCAGGGGCTGATGGGCGGGGCTAAAAAGGGTCAAATCGACTGAAATTTCAAAAATCTTCTTCTCTACTCTCATATTTGGTAGAATCAAAAAATCTCCATAGATGGAAGGATCTTATGGTCCTTTACCAAAATTGTGAATTTAATGACACAGGGGTCTCGCGTTTTGCCCCTGGGGAGGGGGTAAACTTTACTATAGTTTATATAGGGAAATCACATTTTTGGCTATTATTTGTTGGATTTGTATTGGAATTTATTCAAACCTGGTTAACATCATCAGCGTTGGATAACAGTTTGATAGTACACATATGTTGGCCCTGACTGACCCCCAGGGGCTGACGGGCAGGGCTAAAAAGTGTCAAATTGACTGAAATTTCAAAATCTTATTCTCAATACCTATATAAGATAGAATCAAAAACTTCATAGAAGGAATGGCTTTATGGTGTTTTACTTTAATTGTGAATTTCATGACCCTGGGGTTTCACATTTGCCCCTTGGGAGAGGGTAAACTTTGCGATAGTTTATATAGGGAATTCATATCTTTGACAATCATTTGTTTTATGTCTATTGGAATTCATTTTAACTTTCTTAAAATTATCAGCAAGGGATGACAGCTTAATATGCACATGTTGGCCCTGACTGACCCCAAGGACTGATGGGTGGGGACAAAAAGGGTCAATTAAATTAACTGAAATATTTCAAATCTCAGGTGACCGTTAAGGCCCGTTGGGCCTCTTGTTGAAGTTTGTTTTTACGGATGACACGTCACTTTGTGTTATTGTCGATAATCCCAATCAGTTTGAAGATTACTAGTATCAGAATATTAAAGTATATAGGTCTCTGCTAGTATATTAACCACGATAAATCTATCATTCAACCTTGGGTTAAAATATGTTCCCCGCCAAAACTAAAAGTATCCATACGCCAATCTCTTACAATGAATAACACTTTAATATCAAGAGTTTCCTCTCATCAACATCTTGGAGCGTGGTTTTCTTCCAATCTTGTCTGGAATGTTCATATCAATTATGGTCTCCCTGCATTCACTTATCAGTCTTAAAAGAACTTTTCTCTACATGAACATTTATAAGGCGCTCATTGGGATAAGCAGGTTCATTCTGGGACAACATACCAAAATGGTTTAGTGACAGGATAGAAGATTTTGAAAATGAAGCTGACAGCTAGATCATTGGTGGAACCAACTCAGAAAAAAATTCACTTTTGACATGGGTTTGGAAAAAATATATAGACCGAAGACCCCCCAAAAAATCAGATTATTGTAAGGCAAAATCGTGAATACACACTTTTTTTCACATCAATTGTGAAACAAGTTATATCAACTTTTATTTACATTTTGCCACGATACAGACTAAGTAAAAAGATTTGCAAGAAACCCAATAGCCTTAATGGTCATACGACTTCTGAAATACATACTGGTAGTTGATGCGTTTGCTTTTAAATTAAGAATTAACACATTTGACCAGTGTGACCTTGAAGGTAAATCAAGGTCATTCAACTGAACAACTTTTCAGTCTGTTATTAAAGCATGCCACTGTTCGAATATCATGACCATTGGGCCTCTTGTTTATTGAGGGTTTTTTAAAAGATTTTAACATATTTGACCTCTGTGACCTTGAAAATTCACTAAGGTCTTTCATTTGAACATCTTTGGTAGCCCTTATCCCAGTGTGAAACTGACCGAATATCATAGCTAAGGGCCTGCTGGTTATTGGGGAAAATAATAATTCTCATATGTGTATGTCATTTTCTAATTATCAATCGTATCAGTTTTTAGTGGATTTGGATATATGTATAACATGTTGTAACAATTGCATATATAATCAATAAAATACATATGAGATAAAAAAGATTTTACCCCTTATTGCCCATGTGACCTTAAAAGTAGGTCAAGGTAATTGTTTTGAACAACGTCTGGTAGCCCTTCATTCCAGCAGGCTTCTGGCTCAATACTATGACTCTGGGTCTCTTTGTTATTGAGAAGGTGATCAGACTAGGTCATCTGAAACTTTGTCTCAGGTGACCTAAAATGTTTGAGCTGAATCCCACTGGAGGAATTTGATTGCTCAATCATAGTACAAAATGGCCATCGTGCCTGCTGCATCAAAGTTTCAACAAAGCTGAAAAATAAAAACACTTTTTTGGCTTCCTTTTCTTAACAAGCCCACTAATTTTTAACTTAATGCCAGAAGTAAAGCTGGAGAAGAAGTTTAAAATATATTTTTCAAGATAGTGGCCATTTTGGATTTTTTTTTCAGATTGACCTGAAAAATAACACTTGATCAGGATCAGGGTCAGTTCAGGCAAGTCCGAGCATGATGATGGACAAAGTATGATGGCTATAAGCCATCCTGACACTTCAGGTAGAGGTTTGGTTGACCTTTGGATGTGAAAGGTTTCTGCAAAATTTCATTGAAATTGGTTCAGGGGTTTCTGAGAGGAAGTCGAGAATGTAAATTGTTTGTGGATGCACAACACATGACGACAGACAAAAGCCAGTTAGAATTGATCACTTGAGGCTTGGTCTCGGGTGACCTAAAAATGTTATTTTTTCAGATGAACATACGAGGAAATGGATGAAAATAAAGAGCATATTTAAGTAATGTAACTATTAAATGCTTGTCAGATTGTATTTATTGTCAATATGTAAATGAAATCTGGGTGACAAGTAAAGGGCCTGTTTCCAAAATGGAACCTTCTCTGATTCAAATTTCCTGTTGGTGGTGCATTGCCCATGCCGTTGTGGTCACAAATCTATAAAGTATAAAGATTTAGGTCACTTGGTTTGTTTTTTATGGCTCCTCAAAGTTGTACCTTTCACAAGCTGTCTAAGTGTTGATAAAATGTGCATGTTATGTAAAATATTAATGAAAATCTAATCAAATGATGGTCACCGTAAAGAATACATTCATGGCATGATTGTGACAAAAAATCATGTTTCCATCGCGCCATTTGGCTGTTCTATGGAAGAAACAATCTCAAAAATGCCATTTTCGATGATAACATTTTAGACACAAAAACTGTGTTTTTTAGAGAATACACCCTTTTATGGGCGTTGGATGCAAACCAATTTTTATCCTATTAAACAGTACGTAATATGCTATTGATGAGAGGAAAAATCATCAACATGTAAGTGGTGGAACATTTTCAAATCTTGGGTTGAATTAGCCTATGGTTGAATTGCCGATTTTCGACTTTCTTTAGATAATTAACAAAAACACGAGAGTATTTGCTCGGTATGTTGAGAATATGTACACAGATATGAAAAAAAGTGAGAGAAACATTTTTCATCAAAAAAAATCCAAGATGGCTACTTCACAAGTCCCCGTGGTTGAAGACATTGGCTGACAAATAGACAGAACAACAAACAAAACGTGTTCCTTATGATTTTGGTTGGTTTTCGCATTTACGGGAGTGTTCATAGCTACGGGCGATTGTATAATACCTATATTTATAAGTTTGGTTAGTCACATGGTAACGGGGATCTTTCATATCGAGCCCCAAACATACTTTCGACATATGCATTCCGTTGCCGCATGGAAAACTATTTGTCGGAATTTCTTCACCTGTGGTTGTAATGGTCGAGGGTTTTCCAGCGCCCTGTAATACCCAAGGTAGTACAAGATACTGGAGATGTGCACACACATTCCCATCGTTCTCTCTCCAATTGGGCACTGGCAGTAGTAGTCCTTTATTGGGGCCTCATCATCGGGTGAAACGGTGAACCGTATCCAAACGTTATATTTCGTTTGGCTTTTGTGTCGATAATGTATTTGACATCGAGAAGGTCTATCTGGGGAGTGCTGGTAAAGCCACACCTCATAGTCTCCGTCATCACTTAAATGTTCGGCGATGTAACCAGGAGCCAGAGATATCTGATACGTTCCACACGTAATGGTTCTCAAGTAATCGAGATCGAGACGGGGAAACAGTACGGAAGATGCATCCATCTTGACAAGCTCGGACCTTGGCCGTCTAGATAGATCCGGATCTGTCTTCACTCTCTGAGCTAAACCATTCGGTGTTGTCAAACGGTCCTTCATACGTTCAGCCATTAGCCTATCTTCGGCATCTCTCTCTGGAGATCGGTCCTCTAATACCATTCAGACAGGCTGTGACTTCTGGCAAATAAGTGCTTCTTCCTTTGCTGACATCAATCCTTGTTGCACCAGCGTATCTAGGAGCCATTTATATTGTGGACTATTTACATTGCGTGCACTTCTGTTCTTATTGCCACTACGTTTCTTGAAGTATAGTTGACAGCCTTCTCCAACACATTTACCCTCCATCTTGAAACAATAACGATTGGTTTATGAAGCGTCGATAAAGTAACAAAATAGCAAGCCGCCGATGATTGCTGTAAACAGCTAATACTTAGTAGTTTGGTACAATTATGCGAAAATGTGTGATAAATAACGAACAACTAATTACACAAAATAACAAGACAATATAATAAATCACATTCAATACCTCCAAGAAGCGCAGAATTGATTGACTACTTAGAACAAAATAAAGTATTTCATATGGATACTCTATCTATTCGATGTGGCGTGGTGGGCAGGCACAAGCGCTTTGGAGATGGGACAATAAAACAATAGCTAGCGTCGAGTCAATGATTCCGTAAACGTATAGACAAAGACAAGAAGATACGGATAAATGTACAAGGCCACACGATCAGAAAATTCAAAACAGGACAACTTGAGATAGAACAGTATTCATGTATCAGGGTGTCCTCAGTGTAAATCTTTATATCGATACTGTTTATTTAGTCGTTAGATATCATAAAACTGTCATGGAAATATCCGCTCTGATATTCAATATAAAATTTTGTATATAATAAGCTATATAATAGGGTTTCAGACAAGGTTGTTACTCATTTCCCCTTTTCTTTCAATTTACAACCACATTCAGGCGGCGATATGAGAACGTTCCACCACATGGAATTAGCTGATTTTTGGTACACATATGAAACAAGTAAAGCTCTATCCGATTTTGTGATGGAAATTTGCATCCAAAACTATATAACGGGAGAAAATTGCAATTTTATGGCATTTTTCTTCATAATTGTGTCTCTGCAAGTGCATTTTCATCCGAGAAAATGTTTGTTTTATGTTTTATGAATAAGCACGATGTTTTGGAAATGGTGTCATCTTGTTTCTCCCAAAACTGAAAAATATATATCTTGGTTCTCCCAAAAACTTATGTAAACAATTTAGGAGGAGTGTTGTTTTAACATTTAAGTTAACTGCTACCTGTACAGGTAAATCAACGTTCCAGTTACCTGTACAGGTAAATTAAGGTGTCTATTACTGAATGTATCAGTTGACAAATAAATAAAAAATAATAGATTTATCCATATACGGTATTCACAGATGGTTTGAATTTAAACCAGAGGGATCTTGGCGCCCACCATTGAATGATCTTTATAGGTTCCATGTCAGATTGATCTTTTCTCTACTTTTCCCTTCTTCTAAGTCTTACTAATCTGTGTAAATTCAGAAACAGCCCTCTAGATCTAGTACTTTTCAAACAAGGGGAACCTATATATAAAATTTAAGATTTAGCGATAATGGCTGTCTGTCGGCCATGTTGTTTTCCGATTGGTCCCAAAATGCAATACCAGGGACCAAGGGGAAGCCTACATATGAAATTTGAGAAAGATCCCTTCAGTACCTTCTGTACAATAGCGATAACAAACTTCAATTTTCAAAATACAAGATGGCTGCCTGTCAGCCAGGTTGTTTTCTGACTGGTCTCAAAATCCAATATGTATAACTAGACACAGAGGGCAACCTACAAATGAAATTCAGAAAGATCCTTTCAGCAATTTCTGATAAATAGCGATAACAATCTTCAATTGTCAAAATCCAAGATGGCTGCCTGTCGGCCATGTTGTTTTTCGATTGGTCTCAAAATGCAATATGCATAACTACGCACTGAGGGAAACCTACATATGAAATTTGAGAAAGATCCCTTCAGTACTTTCTGAGAAATTGCGATAACAAACTTCAATTGTCAAAATCCAAGATGACTGCCTGTCGGCCATGTTGTTTTCCGAATAGTCTCAAAATGCAATATGCATAACTAGGCACCGAGGGAAACCTACATATGAAATTTCAGAAAGATCCCTTCATAAGTATCTGAGAAATAGCGATAACAAACTTCAATTGTCAAAATCCAAGATGGCTGCCTGTCGGCCATGTTGTTTTCCAATTGGTCTCAAAACGCAATATGCATAACTAGGCACCAAGAGAAACCTTTATATGAAATTTCAGAAAGATCCCTTCATAAGTTTCTGAGAAATAGCGATAACAAACTTCAATTGTCAAAATCCAAGATGGCTGCCTGTCGGCAATGTTGTTTTCCGATTGGTCTCAAAATGCAATATGCATAACTAAGCACCAAGGGGAATCTACATATGAAATTTGAGAAAGATCCCTTCAGTACTTTCTCAGAAATAGCGATAACAAACTTCAATTGTCAAAATCCAAGATGGCTGCCTGTCGGCCATGTTGTTTTCCGATTGGTCTCAAAATGCAATATGCATAACTAGGCACCAAGGGGAACCTACATATGAAATTTAAGAAAGATCCCTTCAGTACTTTCTCAGAAATAGCGATAACAAACTTCAATTATCAAAATCCAAGATGGCTGCCTGTCGGCCATGTTGTTTTCCGATTGGTCTCAAAATGCAATATGCATAACTAGGCACCAAGGGGAGTCTACATATGAAATTTGAGAAAGATCCCTTCAGGACTTTCTCAGAAATAGCGATAACAAACTTCAATTATCAAAATCCAAGATGGCTGCCTGTCGGCCATGTTGTTTTCCGATTGGTCTCAAAATGCAATATGCATAACTAAGCACCAAGGGAAGCCTACATATGAAATTTGAGAAAGATCCCTTCAGTACTTTCTCAGAAATAGCGATAACAAACTTCAATTGTCAAAATCCAAGATGGCTGCCTGTCGGCCATGTTGTTTTCCGATTGGTCTCAAAATGCAATATGCATAACTAGGCACCAAGAGGAACCTACATATGAAATTTAAGAAAGATCCCTTCAGTACTTTCTCAGAAATAGCGATAACAAACTTCAATTATCAAAATCCAAGATGGCTGCCTGTCGGCCATGTTGTTTTCCGATTGGTCTCAAAATGCAATATGCATAACTAGGCACCAAGGGGAACCTACATATGAAATTTGAGAAAGATCCCTTCAGTACTTTCTCAGAAATAGCGATAACAAACTTCAATTATCAAAATCCAAGATGGCTGCCTGTCGGCCATGTTGTTTTCCGATTGGTCTCAAAATGCAATATGCATAACTAGGCACCAAGGGAAGCCTACATATGAAATTTGAGAAAGATCCCTTCAGTACTTTCTCAGAAATAGCGATAACAAACTTCAATTATCAAAATCCAAGATGGCTGCCTGTCGGCCATGTTGTTTTCCGATTGGTCTCAAAATGCAATATGCATAACTAGGCACCAAGGGAAGCCTTCATATGAAATTTGAGAAAGATCCCTTCAGTACTTTCTCAGAAATAGCGATAACAAACTTCAATTGTCAAAATCCAAGATGGCTGCCTGTCGGCCATGTTGTTTTCCGATTGGTCTCAAAATGCAATATGCATAACTAGGCACCAAGAGGAACCTACATATGAAATTTAAGAAAGATCCCTTCAGTACTTTCTCAGAAATAGCGATAACAAACTTCAATTATCAAAATCCAAGATGGCTGCCTGTCGGCCATGTTGTTTTCCGATTGGTCTCAAAATGCAATATGCATAACTAGGCACCAAGGGGAGTCTACATATGAAATTTGAGAAAGATCCCTTCAGTACTTTCTCAGAAATAGCGATAACAAACTTCAATTATCAAAATCCAAGATGGCTGCCTGTCGGCCATGTTGTTTTCCGATTGGTCTCAAAATGCAATATGCATAACTAGGCACCAAGGGAAGCCTACATATGAAATTTGAGAAAGATCCCTTCAGTACTTTCTCAGAAATAGCGATAACAAACTTCAATTATCAAAATCCAAGATGGCTGCCTGTCGGCCATGTTGTTTTCCGATTGGTCTCAAAATACAATATGCATAACTAGGCACCAAGGGAAGCCTACATATGAAATTTGAGAAAGATCCCTTCAGTACTTTCTCAGAAATAGTGATAACAAACTTCAATTGTCAAAATCCAAGATGGCTGCCTGTCGGCCATGTTGTTTTCCGATTGGTCTCAAAATGCAATATGCATAACTAGGCACCAAGGGGAGTCTACATATGAAATTTGGGAAAGATCCCTTATGTACTCTCTGAGGATTAGCGATAACAAGAATTGTTTACGGACGGACGGACGGAGGGACGGACGGACGGACGGAGGGACGGACGGACCACGGACCACGGACGCAGGGCGATTTGAATAGCCCACCATCTGATGATGGTGGGCTAAAAATTAAACGTGCACTTTAATAAGATGATAAATTGTTTTAAGTTATTTATATTTTAACATTTTTGATATAATTGACTTATTTTTATATGTATCCCCCATATTACAAATCATCAACTTCAGGAGAGGTGTCATTAATTAGGCTATGTTCATCTTCAGAAGAGATGTTGTAACTAATTTAAGCTAATGAAGAAAATTGAACACCCAAGCTACATGCCATGCACTGAACACCTAAGTTTAAAAATAAGTATATATAACAGTCTATCACCAGAAAATGCATCATTCTCAGTATGGCTAACTATCAAGTACACGTCCAGTTGACTGCAAACAAACATGGTGGTAGGACTCTTCTCCAGGCTGGATACTGTACATGGCGAAGAACAACTACAGAGACACTACCCACTGGAGATGCTGTGATAAAGACTGCCCTTCAACCATCAACACTACCGACGATATTCCTGTACAATTAGGTTATTAATACAACCACCCACCCAGGGGAAAGTTCAGAAGATAATGAACAGCATCAAGAAGAGGTGTAGTAAGAAACTCAAACCCACACCGACATCTACGACGAAGAAGTATCCAAACTACAGACACAGGGCTGGGCAGCTGACAGACCACTACTTGAGCAGATTCCCACCTACGCAACCTGTAAGACATCCCTTTACCACTCCAGAAGCAAACTACTACCAAAGCTACTGACACCCTTGGAAGACATCATTTTGGAAGATGAATAAACTCGAACCAATAACGGTGACGACTTACTCCTCTTTGATGACATGACAACACAGACAACCAACGCATGCTAGCTTTTACGACTACCAGCAACCAAGAAGATACCACACGCACACCCAAACATTAACATCTTCATCCGTGTACTCAAAGAAATCCGGGCTACAAACGACATCACCCGACTTCAGCTTGCTCCCGGAGGACTGCAAATGCCCAAGAGATGCAAATACCGACAACTAAACAACCATCTGACCAAACTGAAAACCCTTCTACGCAATGGCAACATCGACTACATCTACTATGGCGACTGAACAACATATTTATTACATATGGATCCGGAGTGAAATAAAACATACTACATATATGTAGTTACATATAGTTCTGTTAACAATGTACCATCCTAAATATAAATTCATCTTTTGTAATACAGTACAAATAGTGTACAGAGAAAGTTAACTATTGGTTTATTTATGATATAAATAGTGCTAATTTGTAATGTATGTATGAATGTATATGTGGCGCTTATTATTGTATTTTGAAGATAATAGTGCATATTAGTTATCCATTGTACAAGTATTATATCATCAGTAAAAAATACATATACAGTTTGTATATTATTTTTAACTTTTCAAAGTGTAGAATATGTTTTGAAATATATATTCACATATATATGATTATGTCAATGAAATTTAATATATAATTTCATAGCTCAAAGTATAACATTAAATTGAAATTTTTATGGTTCTATCACCTATCTACCTGTATTTATCTGGATTTTGCAATAAATGAATGAGAGAGATAATTAACTTCTGTGTTTACTTAATAATTAGACCCCTGTGTAAACAAATCCTGTTTCTCCGAAAAAAGTTTTACCAGGATTTTCAGTTTTGGGAGAAACAGGATTAAACCTTGGAAATATTTATCAAAAGAAATTTATACTATGTTGCGAATTACAATTTCGAGATAACCTTCTTTTATTTACGACCTTATATGTCTTTGATGCTCAGAATGACAACTTTATAAAAATACATTTTCACTGACATTATGAAATCTGGGTGTCGGAAAGGTGTAAAATTATTCTTCGGAAAAGAAAAAAACTGTAGTTGAGCTACAATGTAGATAAGAAATTATACGGGGGCAGGCTCCTATGGAGAATTAACAATACTGGAAACAGGCCCTTTTCACGGCAATGGGTGTCATTCTATTTATGTCACCCAGATTGCATTTGTATTGACAATAAATTCAATCTAACAAGCTTTTGATAGCTAATTGAAAGTAGGAAGCAGAATATACACTAATGTGACTCTTGTTTCCTTCCACCTCCATATCCGCACATATTACTCATTGGTAAAGTTTGGTTGTTTTATCTAGTCCAGTGCCACTGTCAAAGATCAATTTGTTCTGGACCCGGGAACCCAAATGACCTTGAACTTTGACCTAATGATTATGATTTTTGTTGTTTGATCCCAAGCAACTTTTCTTCAAGTCATGACAAATGTTCCTCGGTGAAAAGATACAAAATTTGACCATAACCTTTCACTCAGTTATCTTGACCTTTGGTAAGTTGACCTTTAGTTCAATTCTGACCAAGTTTGCTTCATTATTTCATAAAATATTAATCATCGAACAGATGGAAAATTTGACCTTCACCTTGACCTTTAACCCAGCGACCTGGACCTGTGGTCAGCTGAGTCAAGTCAACCATGACAATCATTTATCTGCATGGGGGCTCACATACATATTGAGGTACAAAGTCCGCCATAATCATATATCTGGATTATCCAGATATTGAGGTATAAAGAGCTCATCCTGCTATTGAGGTAAAAAGTCAACTGTATTTTCTTTTTAGATTTTACTTAAATTTATTTTGAACTCATACTGAACATACATACTAAAACAATGGACAAAATATTGGTAAACAGATATATTTTGGTGCACTCAAATTTTAGCACATTACTGAACATACAGATACTAGCACAATGATGAATTGGTATACCCAAAATACTTACTATAGAAAATAATGTACAGAAACTATAAATAGCTCAGTATTAACTTAGTGGAATGCTTTCAGTGCAAAAAGAATTAAATAAGGACATGAAATAATTTTTTTTCCCAAAAACAACCAAAACCCCTGCCTACCTAATAGATGTATCAATATTGATGCATTGCAACTATCAAATTCTGCTAAATCCCTAATTCTCAAAAAGCTATAAAAGATTTACCGATATACATGTATCAATTTCTCAAAATCAAAGGTTTTTATTGATATGTCTACATTGCAACTATTTTCCAGGTTATGATTGAAAAAACCGATACGTTTTGAGAAACTGAGCTAAACACAAAACTTTAAAGTAAGATTTCCTGCATCCCTTATTTCCAGAGTCACTGGACCATAAATTTTGATATTTGGTAAATAACAGTTGTGTTGAGATGTCTGTTATGTAATCAAACAAAAGGCCAAGTTTGGTTAAAGTTGAAATGTTGACGACAACACTATGGCAATAATGGTTGAAAAAAACAACAAAAAAACAGAATAGCCTTATGACTTTGTTGCAGGCTATACAAAAAAAATGACACCGAAATATGCATGTTTACAAATCTGTTCCAGTATTTTTACAATAGCATTTTCACATACATACAGTCATCATACATCCTAGCTCTCACAAACAATTATAAACATACTCGTTGAATCAACATCGGATGAATTTATCAGTGTGACCTTTGACCTTTCGAGATATCTTGTACACAAGCTTTTTATATTTCACAAACGGTCTAGTACAGTTTTTGACCTTCACTTTTTATCAATAACACAAAAATCAGGTGTAGAATTCCATACTGTAGTATTCTGCTGAAATATGAACTAAGTCTGTACAGCAGTTCATGAGATGTCTTGAACACAAATGTTTTGAATTCAAAGGTCATCAAGTCTGACCTCTGACTTTTTAACTTAGACAGACGTCACAACCACTAAAATCTTATCAGGTGTAGACCTTGGTGTGATTTTATGGTGTGGATATCAGTTAAATCTGTTCAGGGCCTGAGGGGTTCACAAGATATCTCGTACACAAGCTAATCTGATATCACGGTAGGACTGACAGACTCACAGCCAAGTGTTAATTAGAGTGATATATACCCAACTTACCTCTCTTTATTAAATGGGTGTATCCACATATCTGATGAGCTTGTTTTTTGAAGCTCTTTGGATTTGGATTTGGAAACACCTGTAGCAATAAGATATCATCTACCCTTAAGTGGGTTACATTAATACAATTTTTTTTTGAAATATTTACTGGGAAAAGAGCCAATGTCACTGTCGATTTGAGTACCAGTAGTGATTTCATGGATCCTTCGCCTTCAGAGATTGGTTTGTTGAGATTTTCTCTTATTGATGATAATATTCCTTTTTGCAACACAAATTGTTTGGATGCAGAAAAGTTTGCAAATCAATGAGACTCCACATCAACATTGAAATGATCCCTGTCAAAAACTTTTCAAATCGAACTACCAGGTATATATATAAATTTCTAATTTATTCAGATCATCTTTTAGCTAACAGTCGTAATTGTTTCTTCTTCATCCTCTTGATTTTTGCTGTATTTTTAATCTGTAATGAAATAAAACAATATCATGTATTTTTTCTCACTTCAATGTGGAACATGCAATAAATTAGTCTGAGTTTCCTCAGGCCCCAACACCAGACTTCTGATAGATAGATGCTTGATTTAGGCTTTACAGCAGCCATCTATTTGTCAGAATGTACATGTCTGTGTCTGGGCAAAAGGAAACTCTGCGGTCAAGAATCAAATCAACAACTCTTTCATTTTCTTTTTCTTTTTATTTACAAGACAAATGAGATGCTCGGATGCTGAGATGCAGGGATGCTGAGATACTGGGATGCTGAGATGCATTAACAATATAAAAAAAATCTAATGTTACAAACTTTTTAGGTTTTTTTTTAGTTTTAAGATATGGGAAAATTTGACACTTGAGATGATTGCATTTTAAAAACTACATGTAACAAACGTAAAATATGAAAACTACATCAATTGGATTTTCAACATACAGCAATTAAGACCACTCATATGGAATAATCCTGGTTTGAAAAAACATCAAATTAACAATTCAAATAATGAATCAAAGGAGCAGAAGACTAAGTACTTGTATCACAAGAAAACCTAGAGTATGACAAAAAGACACTAAGTATATGGAAAAGACTAAGATTCTCACAGAAGGATATTGATTATCATAAGACATCAAGTATCACAAAGACACTTATTATGACAACACACTGATTATCACAAAGACATTTAACTGGGTATCACAAAGACACTTAATATGACAACACACTGAGTACCATATCATGACATCAAGTATCATAAGACACTTATTATGACAAGACACTGAGAATCACAAGACACTTATTATGACAAGATATTATGTTTCTGAGAACAACACAACATATATGTATTCCCGCAGAAATACTCTATTAGACAAGTTTAGGCCGCAGCACACAAACGAACGTCTAGTCAAGATGGCATCTCAAAAGCACATGGTTTTATTCACACAACATAATCAATGATGTAATACACAAGTTACACAATATGTCGGGTGATACTAAATACCGGATTAATACCGAGTACGACAACAAGTGTCTGGATTGGATTATACCAATACATTACACAAGCCACTGTCAGAGTATAATAAGACACTTATTATGACAAGACACAGAGTAATGAGCATCACAATAAATTTATTATGACAAGACACTTGTGTATCATAAGACACTTATTATGACAAGACACTGAGTATGACAAGACATTTAGTATCATAAGGTATGTATAATGACAAGACACTGAGTATCATAAGACACTTATTATGACAAGACACTGAGTATCATAAGACACTTATTATGACAAGACACTGAGTATCATAAGACACTTATCATGAAAAGACACTAAGTATCACAAAAACACTTATTATGACAAGACATTTAGTATCACAAGGTACTGTATAATGACAAGACACTTGAGTATCATCAGACACTTATCATGACAATTTAAGACACTGAGTATCATAACCTATTATGACAAGACACTGAGCATCACAAGACACTGAGTATCACAGACATTTAATATCACAAAGACACTAAATCATATTTATGTCCTATCTAAACCTTCATTTTGATCCATGTTTTATTTCATTTATTGTATTTCATACAACTACATTTTTGCTTTTTTTCTTCACAGCTGGCATTGAAGTTTTTTGAGAGACACTTCATCACAAAAGTGATAAATTAACAGCTTATATCTGACATTTAAATGTTGTCATGGAGTTACTCACTGTTTGGACAACTTCTGATTTTCTTTCATTCTCCAACTTTCTCTGTTTATGTTCCTCTTGTCTCTTTCTCAGTAACTAGAACAGAAATTAACAAGAATAATTAGATAAATTATATTACAGTAGTAAATGACTGTATCTAACAGCTGTCAATATAAATTGTACCATATTTATCCTGTTATAAGCCCAGTGTGCCAACAAGGCAAATTTGACTCCAGTATGGGTAGACTTCATACAGGATAACGAAATAACAACTGCTAGCACTTTTAAAAAACAGCAATAGGAATGAATGAGATTAATAGAATCGTACATGGGCCTGTTCCATGGACAGGGAATATCTCAACCAAAGTGAAAGAGCCAAACTCTTACACTAGGGTTGAGATATCCTTGTCCATGGTACAGGTCCATGTTCGTTTATTTTTCTCACATACTTGAAACAAGTAACTAAGGTGTTAAGAAACTTTTTTTTCACCTTATCAACAATGTCCCTTGAAATGCCTTGAAATTGACCCCAGAAAATCTTCTTCACAATTCTGAGGTTTTCTTCCCAAAATGAGACAAAAGGCCCCATCTCAAATAAGTGAGAAAAGGCTTTGTCAGATACTCACTTCTAATTTTGCTGACCGTTCGCCTTTCAGCTGTTTTTCAAAATCTTTAATAGATTTTTCTTCTGCTTTTTTCTTCATTTTTTTATCCCATGATGACTTCAGTGACTTAACTTTCTTAATTTCTGAGTACCTGTCAAACAAAATAAAATCAGTAAAAATTCAAAAATTGTTTGATATCTAAATAAATGTTGGAGTCAACATTTTTCTACAACATCAATTTCTTTTATTTTCACAATCTATAGAGGTACTAAAATGAACTAAAACCCCATAAATGATTAATCATTATTACTTCTGATAGTCGTAGTTGACCTCCTTGTATAACAATAAGTTGAGTAAAGGGATTACTCTTAACAGAATGGTTAATAATTTTCACAGGTTGACGTTAATTTGAAAATCAGTTTACAGCGTATAAATTTACTGTTATTTTGATACCAAATGTGTCACATTGACATACATGAAGTAAGTGTAGTGATACATTTAATAAGAATAACATGGATAATTTTCAAAAAATTTGAAATGTATACAATCTTGTCAACCTGAATTAGTATAGTTGTAATCACAGTCTATATTTTATACTTCTTAAAAACTTTCTATATACATTTGTATATATAAATACTTCTACAGAGTTAATTTGCGTAAATTTCAAAACTGGTAAATCAACCTTTTTAGCATGAATCTACATATGGTGAAAAGATCAAAAAAATCTCCATAGGCGCCGACCAAAATTTATGATCCATTTTAATTAGTAGTGTAATAATAGGACAGGAAGAATGTTTGTCCCTTCTTCAACAAAGTGACTCTAACCATGAAAACAAACACAAGACTTTATATACATGTATCAACTTCAATATTTGGGTGTCAAATGTGGAATAACAAGGAAAGCACCTAGACTAGAACCACAAAATCAGGTGTCAGACATGATAATCTTTAGCTCTAGATATCCCTCGGGCTCCTGAGCCAGAGACACATGCTCCAGGATCCATCAGTCGAATGAAAGCAGGGCTTTTTGGGGCCGTTAATGGGCCCCATTCCCAATTCAAATTATTTCATTTTAAAGCCAAATTTTTCCCAAAATTTGCAGCTGAAAAAATATTTCCCAATTCACCAATTTTCTTCCCAAAATGAGACAAAAAGGCCCTTTCCCAAACCAGTGAGAAAAAGCCCTGGAAAGATCTTGTGTTAAAGCTATATATCCTTAAAGTCTTTAAAGTCATAAGAAATGAAAAAGATCACATTCAAATTATACGGATGAACCCCATTTTATCTAGAAGGTACTATTCCATTTATAAAGTACATGTATACTCAACCCAAAATTTGACCCACTCTTGTTAGTCTATTCTATCCCTGGTTCATTTATACAGTATAGTTAATTATCAAGAGAGTTTACAACACAACTTAACACCAGTGATACAGGTTGCCTTATAAATTCTTGATGGTATTTAACATACAGATGTTATTGGTATGGCAGAAAAAGATCTATTGGCAACTTTAATAGATTTGTGCGAAATGGAACCAGTACATACACATACATTTATCCTGCAACTGCGCAGCCACTGCATTGTCGGAATACACCCACCGTATATATTTTTGCTGTATACGGCAGTGACGGAAAACAGCTGTATTTTGGAATCTTAGCACGTGCGTCAATTCGACTGACCTACTTCAAAGTGAAAAAATATTTAAAGCAAAGGCGAACATATTTATCTGTCATTTTTGACACTGTTTCACTTCAAAATGATTATTTTTGATGATTATTTTTTTTATTGTTGCATGCAGGATAAATAGAATACATGGTCAGTGTCTTAAAATATAAGCTGTATTTTTGGCTCAGTTCTTTACCCTCGCCAAAATACAGCTTATATTTCAAGACACTGACCATGTATTCTCTATATATACTGGTTCCATTTCGAACAAATCTTTTATATATACTACGGTCATGTACATAATCCATTGACCTATGATCCTAACTATAGATTTAAGCCACAGGGGCTCATGCAGTTTCGGATTTTTTAAGTAAGTGTAACATACATGATGTATAAGACATAATGTAATACATAACATCAGTTAACAACAACACCACTGTAAATTGAGTAGGCCTAGTCATACAGTATGTAAATTCTGAAACTCTCTGAAAATCGGGGTTATCAATATGCTCTTTTTTACACATTGATAACCCCTATTTTAACCAGGTTTCAATATACATTGTACATGTGAATACTTAGTTTATACAAAAATGTAGTGTTGTAGTTATTAATGATGCTATTGAATCACAGGGCATGTCTAGTTTTATATTAAAAAATAGTCAGAAATACCCATATATATATTTCTTTTAATAGTCAGAAATATCTATATATACATATAGGTTCTACGTATTTCTGACTATTTTTTTTAATATAAAACTAGAAATGCCCCTGTGATTGAAACAAATGGTTAATACATGTTACTTAAAATCCAGAAACCAGTGATTTTAGCCCGTGATCGACCACAGGGGCATGTCTAGTCTTACATTAAAAATAGCCAGAAATACCTATGTTGTCTATATACAGGTATTTCTGGCTATTTTTTAATATAAGGCTAGATAATTAACGGCTATGCCCCTGTGTCTGTGAATGTGATCCGACCATAGGTCCTTAGCACGTTTAAAAGTCCAAGATCTCTATATATTAGTCTATAATCGTCTCGGACTTAAACGTGCTAAGCACCTATGATCTAGTCCGAGTTTTCCCTGGCCCTGTCACCATGTCTGGTGTAGACATGGTGACAGGGCCAAGAAACTCGGGCTACTATGATCCGACGGTGCATGATGACTATTTACCTAGCTGTTCTATTCGATTTCCATGGTCTCCCTGATTTAGCTTTTCCTTTCGGTATATTGTTTAGTTGTTCTTTCACTTCTTTTTTTCGTTGACAAACAGTCTCTAATCCCTTCTTGTCCATAGTATATAATTTTTAAAGAGATAACTTCTGTCCAATTTTGAAACCGGAAGCACGTGTTGGTCTAGTCTAAACAACCATCGGATAGTCTTGGGCTTTCACCATATCTCCTATGCATAACTTACAAGGTGTTCCGACAGTCTTAGCAGACATTTCTAAAATAAAAACCACTTTCGGGAAAAGTATTTCCGAAATATTTAAAAGTGAGGTAACATCACAAATTTACAAATTTTACTTTGTACGCCTGCGGGGTTGCACTTTATTCTTGTGCGTTTTCTTTATATGGAACAAACCATGGTAAAACTTCAAAATATAACAATGTGTCAAAAATCTGTAAAGACTTGTTTTCACAAGAACAAAAAAAAAACTTTTATTCTTATATATTTGTTATGAGTTTCTTTTGATTCATGAAAATTTCATAATTTTTTCTAATTCCTTTTCTAGATTGATCACTTCGATAAACAGATTGCTGTCCTTTTTAAGTTACAGGAATTTCAGTTTTTATATAACGAAAATAATATCCAACAATTAAGGCGGAATATTGTATATATTAAACAGTGTAACTGTAGCAATTTTGATTTTTGACTCCGAATTCGGACTTATACAATGCCAAATTACTTATATAATTTTAATGTTTGTTAATTCACAAGGACTATCTGAAAGTACATTATGTAAGTGTCAACTAAAATAAGTAATTGGCTTGGTGCAGTGGTGGAAATTATATATGTAAAGGGTCAACGGGTTCTTTCCTTTTTATTTCTATTTTTATTCTTTTTTAAATCTAAGATAATGATTGTGATCGGTATCTGTATCACGCCTAATTATACTACAACGTAGCTGTGGACAGATCTAATTAATATCTACAAATTATAAACAAACAGTAGCGGTGTACTCATTTATCAAACCCATTTATACATTTTCATCAAATAATCCCTCTAGGTGCGAATATCAAATAAACGTCGAACAAAAATGAAGAAAAAAAGTTAAAAAAAAAAATAATAATAAAAAAAATAAAAAAAATAGGGAAGACCCGGATTCGAACCACGGAGCCCTCGGTCTGCAGTCGAATGTTCAGCCACTGAGGTACCCTAACGCAAGCTATATTGCCAACGTGATAAGTATATTGGGAGTGTTATCATGTAAATAAGGTAAGACACTTGATTTTCTATGGTATAGTCTAGGTGTATTTTGACCTTTCCCAGTCACAGGGACCTAAGCATTGGCTTCAGTCTAGGTGTATGTAGACCAATCATAGACACAGGGACCTGACGATTTGCTGTAATCTATGCGTATTTTGCTTATTCAATCCTAGTCATAGGTATATTCTGACTTATCATTATCATAGGGACCAGATAAATGTTTACAGTCAATATGTATTTTGATATTTCATAGTCACAGGCACCTGAACATTGGCCTTAGTTTAAGTGTATATAGTGTATTAAATCAATTAATTTCAAACCTACGATCAATAGGAAATATGGATGGTGGTTTGGGAATAGATGTCAGATCACTGTGGAGGTGGCTGGATTATCTACTGAGAAATCTGGAAATGTCTTGAAAGCTAAACCACCGTGGAGAAGGTTAACGGACTTGGAGGGTGCAGGACTATAGCGTCCCCTTGTATTAGGTGGCGCGGCGACGCACTCGGAGGGAGCTCGAAGCGTGAATATGGCAAGCATTCAAAAGTACCAGAGCCATGTATGAAGTCAAAATGAATGAAATTGTTTATGAACTAGAAATAATTATTGACCTGTAGAAACTGGAATTCGGAGACGTATACCAAGAGATGTACGTATCTTCCCGATATGTGATAAAAGAGATATAGTTGGAGACGAGTACCATTATATATTTGAATGTTCAAATTTCATTAACAAATTTTGAATACTGTAATCCCTCTGTATATTCTCGCTTGCGCATTGGATAACGTGTATCGTTGATCTTATTGTCTATTATATTATATATGTCTGTAAACCATTGCATGTTTGTAACGGTGTTGAGATTAAAATAAATGAAATGAAATGAAATGAGAAAGAGAATAGAGACGAACGTGGGTAATTATACCAAATTTGGCTGGATTATTTATAGAGAGTAGGTGACTTGATTATCTACTGAGAATAAAGGTGACTGGATTATCTACTAAGAATAATGGTGACTGGATTATCTACTGAGAAAAAAGGTGACTAGATTATCTACTGAGAATAAAGGTGACTGGATTATCTACTGAGAATAATGGTGACTGGATTATCTACTGAGAAAAAAGGTGACTAGATTATCTACTGAGAATAAAGGTGACTGGATTATCTACTGAGAATAATGGTGACTGGATTATCTACTGAGAAAAAAGGTGACTTGATTATCTACTAAGAATAAAGGTGACTGGATTATCTACTGAGAATAAAGGTGACTTGATTATCTACTAAGAATAAAGGTGACTGGATTATCTACTGAGAATAAAGGTGACTGGATTATCTACTGAGAAAAAAGGTGACTGGATTATCTACTGAGAATAATGGTGACTGGATTATCTACTGAGAAAAAAGGTGACTTGATTATCTACTAAGAATAAAGGTGACTGGATTATCTACTGAGAATAAAGGTGACTGGATTATCTACTGAGAAAAAAGGTGACTTGATTATCTACTAAGAATAAAGGTGACTGGATTATCTACTGAGAATAAAGGTGACTGGATTATCTACTGAGAAAAAAGGTGACTGGATTATCTACTGAGAATAAAGGTGACTTGATTATCTACTAAGAATAAAGGTGACTGGATTATCTACTGAGAATAAAGGTGACTTGATTATCTACTAAGAATAAAGGTGACTGGATTATCTACTGAGAATAAAGGTGACTAGATTATCTACTGAGAATAATGGTGACTGTATTATATACTGAGAATAATGGTGACTGTATTATTTACTGAGAATAAAGGTGACTAGATTATCTACTGAGAATAATGGTGACTGTATTATATACTGAGAATAACGGTGACTGTATTATTTACTGAGAACAAAGATGGCTGGATTATCTACTGAGAATAATGGTGACTGGATTATCTACTGGGAATAATGGTGACTGGATTACACTTGTATCTACTGAAAACAACGGTGACTGTATTATCTACTGAAAACAATGGTGACTGGATTATCTACAGAGCATAAATGTGACTGGAGTATTTACTGAGAACAAAGGTTACTGGATTATTTACTGAGAACAAAGGTGACTGGATTATCTACTGAGAATAAAAATGACTGTATTATCTACTGACAACAATGGTGTCTGTATTATCTACTGAGAACAATGGTAACTGTATTGTCTACTGAGGATAACGGTAACTGGATTATCTACCGAGGACAAAACAACGGTAACTGGATTATCTTTAAATTATGAAATTGGATGGATCAAGGTGGATGGATTATCCAATTTAAAAAGTCAAAAAGTTAGGGGACACCCGGGTTCGAACCAGGGACCTCTCGATCTGCAGTCGAATGCTCTACCACTGAGCTATATCCCCGCTACACACATGATGTCTCAACGACATCTGACTACTATACCATACACAGTAGTATCGATTGCTTATCTGTTCACAGGAGCTCAAGAATGAGTTACTGACTAGATGTCCTCGGACTTATCTTTTGTCTCTGGTGTTCTTCAAGGCTCGATTCTTGGAAAAGACCTTTTTATAAATTTATATTACTTAATTTTCTCGGACAACATCATTGTCTTACTGGTCACTGCAGAAGATAGCAGGCCTCTTATCTCATCTTTGTCGGCTTCTTAGATTTTATTCTTATCTAGTAAGTTTGTGTTTCGCACAAGGCTGGTCTGCTGATCTAGCAGAGTTACTTCCCTTCGTTTCACTTAGATGATATAGCAATAATGTAGACATTCAATGGAGGTTTTGAATGACGCCTTTGAGTAAGATACTTTACTCCAATGGCTACGGATAGCATGAAGTGACTCTGCTGTATTTTGCTCTTGAGGTAGCTACCAGCTACTACTTGGCGACTCCGGCTAAAATGACGATGTCTGTTCACGAGCCAACACACAATTGGACAGTTAACGATGGTCAGAGTTCAGACTGTTGTCACGACTGTTCTCCATTACACGTCTGTCAACTTGGTTTTAATTGGTGCCCGTCCTCCTTGTTTCTCGTTCTGTCGTTGTCCTCAAATAAGTCAGGTTGTGTTATCCTCAACATGGCAATGGATATACAAAGAATTGTTGGAACATTTTACATGTGATTACCATTTATTTGACTTTATTTACCCGTATTATGCTATCGCTTGGTTTATTTGATTTAAATGGCAAAACACAACAAGGCGGTTCAACAAAATGGAATACTTCAGCCTTAACGAAGGCGAGAAATACTATATTCCAATTAATATTATTGGTAAAGATATTTTTGTATTGAATATTTTGTTAATGTTTATGACTAATAAATGAAAAATTTAACACAGGAAAAACACCACAAAAGTTAGAATCGTTTTTATATTATTGTAATTGCTTCGCACAGAACATAGCAGCTCCCGTAGCCGAGTCACAACTGTTGCCCGACTCTACTTTGAAGCTCCCATAATGCTTTGTCACTTCCTCACGGATGATTGGATTTCTATCGATCACGGACCCTGATGCTTTGATTGTAGTGATGCCGTGCTTCTTCATAACAGAAGTCGGCATCATGTCACACAAATTGGCAATAAGGCCCTTGCATAATGACCTGAATATTGATCCAAGGTCAAGGTTATTTTGCGTCAGACCGGAAACAGATGCATGTCGTTCCGGAAGATGTCGCTCTCCATACAGTGTCGGCATAATTACTGGTCCCGGAGAAGCGTCTGAACTCAACTCCAGCAACTTGCTCCAAATGTTGTCTTCATCAACATGGAATCCTGAAAAATAAAAATCCATGAATGAACAAACTCAGAATAGCAATAATTTCGATTCATTCTATGCCTAATTTTATAAAGGAAGGAACAAATTTATAATGCGTTGACATCCACTAGGTAAGTAGTAATATTTATAGAAAAGATTTATTTTAAAAACAATATTCAGCGTCATTCTTCTTGCGATTATTGATATATATTCATATCTACTTACCGAATGTCTTAAACCACTGCTGTAACATAGAAACCATGTTTGAAAGGACATTCCCACCATTAAGACTGGCAGCCATAGCCAGGTAGGTACCGTCAAAGTACGGAAAGTATTGGATAGATGACGTCACATTTGGTTTGTCGGGTACTCCGCCGTCTGGTCTCACCGGAAACATCATTTGACTTGAGGTGCTCATATTCAAGACTAAAATATAACAGACCGAGAATGAAGAGTATTTGTCTAAGTTATACATAACAGCTTTGAGCAAATTCAAATACTTATATAGACCATGCGGTGGGAATGTTCCAGTGACAAGGCAACTGACTACCTGGGGCGTTCTTCATTTGTTGCGCTAGTCTGAAATCGATTGTGACATCATAATATGGACAATGACGTAACGAGATTTTCTTTTTTATTTCTAAGTTTCCTGTCATTAAATCTCATAAGAAATATCTACTTCGACATACTGACCAGCGTCTGATGCACTTGACACTACTGAGAAGACCGCACATTGCACATCTCCCAGCGCTGCTAGAATGGGCGTGTCTTTACGGATACCCATCCAATCATATTGCAGATTGCCTGCCATGTGACCTGGTTCCGCCACATTCGGTAATATTTGTAAAGGAAACCCGACTTTCTGAAGACTGTAAAAAGGCAAAAAAGTTTAGTAATATTGTAATGTGAAATGATTTTCTTCTTTCCTTTTTTTCTTATACTAAATCGTTTTAAATTAACTTACAGCTCATTGTTCCATGACATCGTCTTTGTATTGTAGAACCCGAAGCTGGCCGCCAATTGTACCGTAGTGACAGGCGTAACTAGACCGCACAGCAGCGCCACCAATAGGTCCATGATTGTCCCGGAACACGTGTAGCCCGCAATCATTTCCGGTCTGTGCTCTTGTAGCCAACACAATGTAGCGCATCCATGACCGGTAGAGAGCGGGAGGTGTGAATTAGGTTGGGGTAATGACCTGAGGAACTCAGTCGTACACCTCTGGTCCTGCCATGTGTATAAATGACTCGTGGGTGGTACGCACCAACCTTCATTCTTTAGTTTGGTCCACAAGACGACGCCATGCATTTGACCTGTAACCCCAATACACGTGACCTGACGACGTCTGTCCACCGGAAGTTCGGACAGACACTCTTGGAGTGTAGTGAAAATCTTTGACGGCATCTGTTCAGATCCCGTTTCTACATCGCTGGGCACATCAGCATTAGTAGCTTTGGATACTGTCGATATCACAGATCCACACGCCTGGCGAAGCAAACTGACCTTAACTGAAGACGTGCCGAGATCAATCCCAAGAACATATTGGCCTTCATCACTTGCCATCTTTGTTTCTCGTTAAAAGTCCATCTGATTAATACCTGAAAGTAAACATTTAATAGTGTATAGAAATGGTTTTTAGCTCAGCTGGCCCGACCAACTTCTTTTCAAGATCCATTGGTGTACATTCCTAGCATAGAACCAAACCCATTTTGCGAAGATAATTATTATGACCTTGATTTATTATATTCAAAGTCACGTGATCAATATGCATCGTATTGGGATGAAGCCCGGCAAACAAAGGCGCGAAAAGAATTAAATTACCTTGAGCCATACAAGGTCACAACTGGAAACATTGCT
This sequence comes from Pecten maximus, assembly GCF_902652985.1. Classification (NCBI taxonomy): domain Eukaryota; kingdom Metazoa; phylum Mollusca; class Bivalvia; order Pectinida; family Pectinidae; genus Pecten; species Pecten maximus. The sequence continues at coordinate 19,768,863 of NC_047022.1, read as the reverse complement.
AAAACTCTCATACGACTTTGTTTGATTCAAAGTTTCACAGGACAATGACAGACTATTTTTTGCGAAAAAAATTACCTCGACCCCTGTAGTTAAGGTCAAATGAGTAAACTTTGCTCAAACGAGTTATTCTGGTTGAGCTATTAGCATAAAATAATGATATCTGTGTGGTAGCTTCCCGATATGAAGCCAATAAAATGAAGATGTATATTTATAAGGGGTAAAATATATGTAAATTTAGCGATGAGCTATGTGGCATTTTGTATTTAAAAGTTTGGAAACAGAAATGACCTTTAAAAATAGTTAAATTAACAAAAATCAAATAAATTTCACCTTTACTTACTTTGAAGTTTACAAATGTAAAATGTACATGCACATGTGCGAACATCATGTTAAAATCCAGGTGCAGGACCATTGGACCACTTGTTCAGATCAATAGTAATCAATTGAGTTGCATATTATAGAGAAACGAAAGGTAATGTGAATCATAATCATCCATATACATTTTCTAGATCTTGATAGTAAAATAAATATTTAAAAAAACGCGAGTACAGACTCTTTAACAACTACGTGCCGTCTATAAATAGCTAGGCCTACCCAAGCCTGCTTAGAAGGCGGAAAGTCAATACATAAGTACTGCGTTATGATATATCAAGTCAGACAGACAAGTGTAACTTGAATTATATAATAAGTTGTTGAGCAAGTGCTTTAACTAAGGCTCCATGCGCTATACAACGATGACAGTGTCATATCGACGAAACGAGGGCTTACCATCGAACTCCTCACACTTCAGAAGGAACGATAACTCGCGCATTAAAAACTATTAAGGAAGCCAGTACGTCATTTGATATATTTATCTTATTCATATTAAATTTGATAAATGAGCTTAATAAATTGAATATTACAATGAACCGATTGTAAGATGATAATGATAAAAAATAATGTACATGTATTTAATGTATTTGCTTACATAGTTTGGATATACGTTTTTCGTTCTATTATAATCCACGAGATATTTTATGACAAAACGTATAACATGTTAGACAGAGTTAGTTGTGCAATACTATCGCCTGTATATGACCAATTATCTTAAGATGTATACAGAAAATATTATTTCAATCGTTTGAGGGACGAATCAGAATGAAATTATTTTCTCCTATGGCTAATGCGTGCCGCCAGGTGGCGCGGCTGTAGTCCGTATTTGCACGTGCTGTAGCCGGTATGGTCATTCAGAGTGACCACGTTATACGGTCAACACGTATAAATTTTTCGAAATTTGGATAATTTTTTTTTTTTCAGTCCGAGCGTGGTCCCGCCTTGCAATTTATATGATTGTTGAGTTATTATTGTGTTAAGGCACAATTGTGTTATATAGGAGAAACACATACAATGCACATGGATGAAATTTTTTTAAATGTATTTTTCATTTTTATAAACAAAATATTCATTGATAAATGAATTACACACAATCCTAAAAAATGTTGAGGTTGTTAATTAATGAGCATGATCTAAAAACTAAATAATATTTGGCCTTGTAATATTCGTAACAAATTATTAAAATCATATCACCTGTATTATATGGTATTGACAGTAGGGAATGTTCTATTTGTTCAAGTTCCACTTAATCAGTCTGCCAGCTTCTACTGTTAATGGAGCAATTGAGGGCAATATTGAAATGAACTGGTCTTTCAAGTATCAGAATAAACTGATATGTAATAAAGTATTGTTATAAAGTTAGTAAATTAATCATACTCCCGTGATACATTGTGTATTTTTATGAACTAAATATCTTGACCATATTCCATTTAAATTAGACAATGAATACCAATATAAGCCGGGAACAAAACATGTTGACAGACAGGCACACGGCAGACACACAAACTGATTACTGCAGAGCACCCGTGTTTCCGATATGGAGCCCTGATACACAATAACATCTGTCACACAAAAGCACAATTCCAATACAAACACATGTTCACTTAAACAGATGTAACTAGATACATAATACAAATGTTCAGCGCAATAAGCATAACAATAAATATAATATGATATAATATGAATATTTGTTTTAAATACTCTATTCAGGTTTGTATGGTAACACTAAAATGCGAGGACACATTTTGTTTGAGACATGATAAGGCACTCCAGACACAAAAATACATTTAATGTGAATAATTAGTTTGCATTTCCAATACAGATTAGACATTATAATGATTCCCTAGATCTCATTCTACACTATTGTGTTATTTACAACTACATACACTTAGTGTTTCTATGCACTTTCAAAAGCAAGCTGAACAGTCTAATTTATGGGACACAGAATTTGGATAAAAATTATGTGTGCTAACAAAAAATCCAGGAAATGACGCCCTAGAGTAAGTAAATTATAATTGACAATCACAACGGGTCTTCCCTCCGTACGACGTTTCCTACCACTGAATTCCACGTTGTCGTCGGTGAGGAAGCCATCCCAGAAGGACACACATCCTCCATCAACCTCTCCATTGACTACTAAAACCGTACCACGTTCATCGCATTAATCATTTAATGCTGACCATCCTTCCCCGTCATCTGACATCTGATACGTACCCAGATGACGTCATCTAGAGGTTTACTCTGCTGCAAAACTAACACAACTCCGACCATTGTGCCTCCTATCTTGATCTCTACGTCACAGACAGTATAGTTGCCGAGTCCGACGTCTGATGGTGCAACAAAGAAACCAGCTTGGATATCAGATTATCAAATAACGAAATGACAGTTGACCCTTTTCTTTTTGGGACAATGTTGTACCTGTTCAGTAACTTTTTACCAAGACTCAGAACTTTTTTTTGTTTATTTGAGGAAAGTTAATTAGTCAGACATTTGTTTATAATTATCACATCTTTAATGATTATCATATTTCTAATCAGCCTTTGTTTCTACGACTAATGACAGATATTATGTTTCATATTTGCGTTTGTTTTCATTTTTGATCTCAATATGTAAATTCATTGTCAACCGACCTACAGATGGCTTTAACACTTACATACGTCTTGCAAATCTTGATATTTACATATTCAAAAATAATTATCCTGCGTATTAAACCTATAAACAATAATAAATGATTTACTTATAAAGGTCACGATCGTATAAAAATCACAAATGGGGCTTCTGTATTTGATTTTACAAATGGCGAGTGTACAGATCAGAAGGACAAATGCTGCAGATTACGATGACGTCATACGTATACGCGAACACCTGTCGGGTGGTAAGGAATGCCTACCTAGTCAGTACCATCATCTTTTGGAAACCTTCAAAGGTTTCGCAGGATTTGTTGATGAGATAATGGTAAGCGTTGTTTTTCTCTATCTTATGGCTGGTATGTATTTTTGGAATAAAAGTTGAGAGATAGAATCGCACAGTTTTGACTACACCAGTACGATTCAGGGCAATTATCAAGGTGAAAATCTCTGGAGAAACATTTTGTAAAAGTATATAACAAAACTAACGATTTCCTTAATACCGGAAATCAAAATTGCCCGCAGCATATTCCGCAAATACATGTACCTAAAACACAAAACAATAGTTTAACGATTCCATCGTTTTACTGGAACAAATTAAGAAAACACTTATGCAATACACAATGGGCAAACTATATAAGAATATTTTTTACGAATCTAATTTGTTATACGTTTTTGAAAATCATGAATTTACTATTATAATAATGATGCTTGCAAAATACTATTTTTCATACCCTAAAAACATTTCATTTGTAATTGGAAAAATGATGTTTTCAATTATCCGAAAGGGACCAATTGATAAGCATGACGTAGTTCTAGAAAAAAATATCTACTTGACCTCCTTCCAAAGCTAGCTAATTCCTATTGTAAATTTCGAACTTGTAAGATTAATTCACCAATTGAGAACAAAAGATGGAATAACATCCCCAGAGAAAATATAATCTATAGCACTGCAACATGAACGAAATAGGAGACGAGTTCCATTATCTATTTAATTGTAGCGATCAACAAATATCAATAAACATACATATCTAAATACTTATATGATAGACCAAGTGCATTCAAGTTTAATACCATGCATTTCTAAATTTTGTAATAGATGATAAATTGAAATCACTTATGAAATTAATTAAATAAATAAGTGTACGACTCAACACTATTTAATATAGTCTCTTGCTTAAAAAGTGTATACATGTTTATATCATATATCTTGTGCAGTTTTGTATGTAAATAATTCTTTACACCTTATATGTTTATGAAAATAAAATCTTTGTCATCGTCATTTGAATGCATGTGTTATCGTTCGTAAGCAGAACGCTGCGCGGATTCGTCACTCGCACATGCGACTCCATTTGGCTTTCTCCTTGTAGCATTGTTTACATCAAGAAGCCGTAAACATATATCTGTAGAACGTTTCTTGCGGTGTAGACTCGTGCATAGACTGGCCCTCTGTCTCTAGGATGTTAAAATTATAAATAAAGTTGAGCTATACGATTTTGGACCATATTTCCATAGGATATGTCTGATTCTAGACCCAAGTTTCAAACTAGGGGCCGATAATCTAGTATTAGAATTTAGCATGACAATTCTTAACAAAACAAGACAAAAAACAAAAACCTCAGGGTCTGATGGTCAGTCTAACTCATGCATTGCTATATCTTAAACATATTTCACTATCTGTAAGAAGATATCATCGTTAACAGCAAGAAATATACAGGTCCCTTTTTGTTTAATTTTGATTGATATCTTCATTTAAATTGCGAAGTAGAATGGAATAGACAAATAACGCTTGGTTATAAATATTTCAACATACTTAGTAATCAAAAATATACTGTCTCGGTTAGGTCGATAAGTTTGGGATGTGATAGTTGGGTATACATTTGGGAAGAATGGTATTTGGTAGCGAAGAAACTAAGGCAAAGCATTTGCTTTGTTTCGAACCGACACTAAACATGTTATTTCTTTTATTATAATCCAAGTATTATCTACTATGGATTTTGTTTTTTCATTTCACATTTTCCCAAAAGTGCATTCGTTCCAGGTTGGCTTCTTGTTTGCGGCTGTGATCGATGGTGGTAAAACTGTTCTGATCAAATCAGTACGTGTCCGTAAAGATTATGAAGGTCGTGGTATTTACACACGGATGAGGGAGTTTTGCATGAAGAATCTTACTCAAACGACAAACCGGTGTGTCCTGGTTGTAGTGTCAGTAAAAGCACTGGAAAGCCTATTGCGGAAATCTTCAAAACTGATTTTGAAACGGGTAAGCAACTTGTGCTCTATCCTTAGAATCAAAGATATATCAGTCGCATCGCATACATTTTTTTATCAATGCTGCTTATTGATTATTTCGATTGGGGTATTTTATCTTTTGACGAAACCCTTTAACCGTACCATTTTTTCTATATTAAGACATTAAGTATTACTACTTAATAAGACTAGTAAAAGGACCTGGAAGCAAACATTCAGTCTTGGAAATAATTTAATCTGCTTACATAACGTTTGAAACTTTGCTGGACATTGATTTAATCCAAGCATTTTTAGATATCAGAAATGTTAAGTCTGTCACAATGGAAAGTCTTTGTTTTAACAACTTATGGCATCTGAGTTTTACTTTAAATAAAGCATACACTGTAAAACTGTGGAACCGTTTTCTTTTCATGAATGGGATTCCTGTTTACTATAAGTACTATTGTTTACGCCCACACGGTGTGTACAGCTCACTGTTCTTTAATGTTGTAAACAAAAGCGAACAACACATCGTAAAATAGTTGAATTCATTTGTTGGAGTCATGAAGAGAAATAAATAAACGAGCCAGTTTGGAATCAGTATTGTTTTTCCTGAAATTAAAAAAAAAAGATACTATCAATGCTTAAATAGAAAAACATTTTCAATCCGGAAAATTCAAATGAAAATCAAACAAAAAACGTACATGCATACCCTAAGTAACTAATAGGAAATTGCAACCTTATTCCAATATTCTGCTTTATAGATAAAAGCCATGCTGGAAATTCAGGATGAAGAAAATGAAAATAAAATATCAAATCTAAAAAAAAAAACTTACATGTCGGTTTAAAATCTAGATCTTCATTTGCCTTCAAAATCATCAAAACTGTGTTTTCATGTTGTCTTCCTGGTTCCTGTTTTGATAGTTATGTACTTGTCATACGTAGGCAATCACATACATTATGTGATTGTAATGTGATTGTATGTAATGTACATTATTTTTTCTATTTGAAAAGGAATTAACAAGTTCAAGGAAGAAATTTTGTATATTAAAACCAAAATATATTGTGATCACTTTGATAACTATGGTTATCAGTATCAGTGGTTATACCATCGTCACTGTGGGTCCCTTTAATAGTACTCTCTTTTAATTACAATCAAATAGTACGGTAGTGCTACACATTCCGCGTATGCTCTCGCTTGTGTATTAGTCGCTATCACCGGTGCTGTCTAAGTTTAGAGGGGTTCTTACTTTGGAGACGGCCGGATCTTGGTGATTTGCCGGAAGATGTTCCGACCTCGCTACGCATATGTCATAGATTTATTCAATGAGAATGGGTATGCGATGCTGGGATGCAGGGGTGCAGGTTTCATGTAGGACCAGGGGGCTGGGATATAAAGGGGGCGACACAGTGATAAGTTGTGACTTGCATGTCGGGATAGCCGTTGTAACGTTAAAAAGGAACCCCCGTGGAAAAAGGAACCCAGATTTGCAACGGTGAAAATGGAACCGGGATGCCTTGGAAAACGGAAACAAATATTTCCTTTCCTTTACATACCTGTTGAAAATGGACCCCGTGAACGACCGTAGCAGTTTACATTGTCATAGATGTTGCGATAAGATATTCTTACAAGTTACAATGTATAAACGATATTGAAGGACGGTGATAAAATAAAATGGGCAGTGACCTTTAGGTGGCATTTGATATCACATTAGACTGTTATGACATTGGTCCACATTTATTTTGAATTTGACCTGTGTCCTTTTGTGAGTCATATAATGACTTTTGGTATATCTTCAAACTGTAATATGATACGCGTATGAAATGTATACGATATTGATCGACATTGAACTTTGACATTTGTTGACCCATATGATGACCTTTTGCATAAATTTGAACTATCATAAGCTATCATATAACATGTATACGATAAAGATTTGTCCAATTATGTTTTTGGTAATTTATTCATAAACCGAGATCCACTGAAACGTTTGAATTTGGAACTGGTGTCATTTTGAAAATCTAATATGGATATCGGTCAGTATGTTGTGGGGTCAATTTTCAATATTGAATACGGAGCCGGGGTCATTTTTAACAAATCATATGGAAATGAGTGACCTATTTCCATATTAGATTTTCAAAATTTTTGTATGTTATGCTAAAAGTCATCATGTGAGTCACCAATGGTGTTGACCAATGTTGTATACATACGATATGCAGTGATACGTTATGTCAAAGGTCATTATATGGGTCACATAAGGGTACAGGTCAAATGGTTTATCAATATTGATCAATATCATATACATGCATTTTATATTACATTTTACAGTTTTTGAAGATATACCAAAGGCCATTATACGGGTCAGCAATTGTCACAGGTGAAATTGTTAATCAATGTCGATCATATATTGTTTACATTTTATATGCATATCTTTTTACAGATTAAAGATATACCAAAGGTCATTATTTGGGTCACCAATGACCGAATTGTTTATCAATATCGATCAATTTCGTATGCTTGTTAAATTGTATACAGAATTGTATCTTACAATATTATAATTCAGATCAACATGTACATATGGTTGAATTTTCAACGGATTCCGTTTTCAACAAGATACACGTGGAAAAGAAAGACCTGATATGATCCACTTTTAAACAGGAGAGTCAGTTTTCCACAGCGTCCGGTTCCATTTTCCTCGGGGGTCCATTATCAACGCTAGCCTCTCCGCCAACCAGACTCCTATATAACTTTGTCACTAGGTGCTTAGGATCTATTATCAAATGGTAATATACAGTCGATACGAATACAATTTGGATGACAGATAAATAGAATGTCGCCTGTTAGGTGTTAATTACTGCCATCTATATGCCCAATTAGTAACTCTGTGGGGGCTATTAAGCAGTATATTTACCGACGAATAACTTTAGTACAATATACTCTCCATCTCATCAGTGTAGTAGTAAACTCTCGCTGCTGCCGTCGGATGTTACCTCAAGATTATCAAAGTAAACAGATTAAAATATATGAGTAATGTATAAACCTGTGTAGATTAGATGAGATGAGATGCAGAGTATATTGTTCAAAAGTTATTCCTCGGTAACTACTGCTTAATAGCCCCACGGAGTTACTTATTGGGCATACATTACTTATATATTTTAATCTGTTTACTTTGATAGTCTTGAATGAACTTTACACAAAATGTTGATCGGTTTGTGATTTGTATACTCCTCCACATCCGACGACAGCAGCGAGAGTTTTCTGGAATTGTCCGCTGGCTAGTGTCGGTAGATTTGGGAATTAAATAATAAAAATAACACTGTACGACTACTGGGTTTTCTCTCACCAACGCTGGACCGGAACGGTGGGTCCGGTTGACCCTTCCTATTACAATATCATATATATCAAAAATACATCTGTTAATTAAAGCCTCTCTATGTTCGTGTGTATAAATATTAACTTTATCAAGCTAAACTTCATAGCCCCTTGTCAGTTTATCTTCATTTAAGTCCATTCAAATCTGCTCAGTTACGCCAACAGTTCAGATGTAAACTATGTAATAAACATCCAAAACAAGAACGTGGCCCAACTCTACGCACAACGAGTTACATATCTCCTAAAGATAAACAGGAAAGCATTGGTTTATCTATCCAATGCCGGGAACTCTTACTACCAATTCATTGTGGCTTTTTACGTTAAACTCATCTTTTATGTTTGTCAAACAGAGTCTTTAACTTGGTTAAGCCTAGATGATGTTGTGATTTTGTCAAGTCCTTTTCTTTGCATTAACGGCAGCAACCAGTACTTCTGATCGAATTTGGGCTGCTTTGACTTCAAAACAAACCAGTTTGGGCATGCGTGTATGGCATATTTTCCGTGGATTATTTACAGATATAGAGTAGGTAGTTAGTTTCCCGGTTTAAATTTCAAATAAAAAAAAAAAAAAACTACGGTATCGATTCTCTCATTATATCATCATTTAAGTATCTATCCTGTCATTCAACATATTTTTTTGTGTAATTTTGTTACAATTATATGTTACGAAAACACAAAGGGTTTTATAAGTACCATATTGAAATATGAAATCAAAGAACAGGGAGACGTTTGGTATCATTATTTATTATCTTATTTTATTTTGCAGAATGTCTTGAAATTGACAAATACCAGAACATCTATCCAAGCTTTGTTGGGGTCAAGGCAGATCCCTTCATCCGTGAAACAAGTGGATGCTGCATACTTAACAGAGATAATTCTAACAAATTCGTTAAAGAAATTCCTGTTTCCAGAAAACAGAATCATTGCGAATTGCGCACATTACGAGGTCATGACAGAAAATGTGGAACGCATACTTTCAGATTCAGAAATGATTGCCACAATGAATGTCAATGAAGACACGGCTGATACCATGCACCCACTCACCATATCTGCTTGCGCCAATCATCAATGCGAAGCTGGTGCGGTCGTCATCATCAACTTTTTCGGGGATCTCGAGGACGAGAACATCGTTTTGGATCATGTTGATGCACATTTATTGCGATGTGTAAAAAGTTGCAATGAAAACATAATTTTACATGTAACATACCGGAAGAACCATAACACGGCTACTCTTCAACATGTACTATCTAAACTTAGATGGAATAAAGTTGGCGAATCTGTACTACACTGTATAGAGATGACCGTGGTATGACTGAATGTCCAGCTATTCTATACCCTACATTCTTACTCAGAAACATGATAAAGAGATATAACCAGTTAAAGAATATCAAACATGTTAACAAAGGCACATTTCTCACTTAGAATTGGTACAAGAGTAAAATAATATATTATTTTCTCGACGTCACCATGTGTGTGAATCGTATAAACACTAAAATGAGCTTTTCCGTACACGAGTAACAGAAATATATGCTGTAAGGATTGCGTCTGTTTCTGATGTAACAACATTTATATCGTGAATGATACCACCATTTTCATTCATGCATGAAAATGCACCACGAAACTATAAATAATATGGTAAATTTGTATAGACATTTTTCTTGCTCAACAGATTTAAGAGTTTATAATCGCAGCCAGACAGCTCAATACAACAAGGGTGTTAGGTAAGATTCAATTACATATTGAAATATTTATATCTCTCCCATCTTTAGCTTAATAAACTCTGACTGCGAATAAATTAGCGTATACGCAGCAAAAAATGGTTCAGCGGATTAATAATGGCAGGAATCAGTAACATAGATATGACGTCGTCTATTTGTGACGTTACCGGAACGTCAACTAGACGGCGCCATTTAGCGTTTTCTCCTGTAACCCGATGATCTCTGCACAAAACGCTAACGTCAAGTGAGTATTTTGTCAAAAACTAAACTGAATATTGCGAAAATGGGTGCATACATTGGCTGAAGCGTACAGAGAACATGTGACTATGTCACCACTAAATCTGTGTCACTGTGCTTGACAACCATAGTTAATCCGAGACGGAAATTGTGGCTTGTGAATATGTCAATTAATCAAAAACGTAAAAGGTATTAAAGAAAAATGTTGAGTTGTTTATTTTACTGAAAGTATTATATCTTAGTAACCACCGCTGTCGTAGTAACCAACGTTGTAACACACCCTTAATTGTCTTTTCTTCGTACTGTACCTTAACAATGTGATGTAAATATAAGGATTGTACCTCATTTTGACTGCGTATGTATACGGTAGTATGCCTGCAGTTGGCAACGAACACATCCTATGGAGCTCTACCGCTGTCAAAATGAGGAACAATCTTTAAATATTTACCAGAGATTTATTTAGGAAAGGCTGAAATTAAAACTCAGCAATGATTATGAATTTCTTATTATGAAATGGAAACACATTTAATAACTTTTCATCACACCCTTATTACAACTTTTGAGAAATATTATGAAATATCATAACTGTCATATTCTCAATATCAAATATATTGTGGTAGGTGAACTGTCAAAATTCACTGATTATATTAGTAAAGAGGTATTAACTTCACAAAACAAGTGTTACATGATCAAAGCATATAGCACTATGTTTATTTTCCAAATTGACAAATTGTATTGTGAAGGCCATGATTGATATGAAAAAATAGATTCTGTATGCTGGAAATCAATAATTTCGACATAATTTGGTCAGTCCTTTGAGTATTCTAATTAAAAGGATGATATCCTGAACAAAGATTTCTTAACATAAATATGTCCACAGATCTGATGATGACAGAAAATATTTGCTTTTTAATCCACTGATGTCTGTAAATAGCTACGGAGATATATGGTTTTGGTGAGTAACATTTTAACACGGTTAAGGCCAGTTTCGATCATAGCTGAGTCAGATTCGGAGCCACAGTGACAGTATTTGTTGTGATTAGTTAAATAAGTCAGTCCGAGCCAGATTAGGAATATGTTTCTTCTAATCCCGATCCCTTCCCTCAGTCTGAGTCAGATTCAGAAGCTGCTTCATCTGATCCCTATTCCTTCACTCAGTCACGTATCCACTGGTTCGCAGATAACCACACGAAGGCTAATCCAGACAAATTCCAAACACTCAGCCCGAGAGAGATTCGGAATATGTTTCTTCTAATCCCGATCCCTTCCCTCAGTCTGAGTCAGATTCAGAAGCTGCTTCATCTGATCCCTATTCCTTCACTCAGTCACGTATCCACTGGTTCGCAGATAAACACACGAAGGCTAATCCAGACAAATTCCAAACACTCAGCCCGAGAGAGATTCAGTGTCTGTTTTATCATTAACGCATGCCTTATCTTTACCATAACCATCATATTGCTCAGTTGGAAAACTAATTAAGCTTTGTTTATTTTATTATCATTACTTAAAGGAAACTTTTTCGAGTAATTGAGCCAATAAAACTGATAATTGAAAGCCTACAAGACAACATGGTCACCTCGGTAGTAGATATTCAAACTCGTTTATTTCAACTCAATACTACATTCAAGTCATAGCAATAACGACAATCGAACCCCGCCCGCCAATATTAAAGATGAGTGTGTTACCACTGTGCGACACGGCCAACCATATACGATTTTCACATGCACAAGCTTCAATACTGTAAATGACATATTTCAGCGGTAATCTTATTTTAGAAATTTTGGCGTTGGAAGAATCAAATAATCCCGCGGTTCTAGCAGAAAAGGCGGGATTTATTTGTCTTATCGGCACGTGGGAGCAAGTAGCACGTGCAGTTGGGTACACGTGTGTCGGGTGGAGAGCAGAGGTGGTCATTCTCTAGCCGTGCACCCGAGCAGTGTGGATGTATATTTTATAGCTCGTTATACAAAAACACACACGATTATGGATACTCCTAACATAAATTCGGTTATCCATGAACATGTTCAGGGAGCGATAAAGGAGTGCCAGAGCGTAATTCTGGAAAATATGGATGCGTTCATTTCCAGGCGTCTAAGCAAATTTGAGGAGAGTGTGTCGGCGGCGCAGAAAGACATTTCGGTGGACCATTATGCAAAATTACACCAGGATTTAGTAGGCAGAGAGCCTCATAAATTTTCTCGGAAGGCATGCGAGGACCAATATAGATTCAATCAGAAGGTGAACGCAAAATGGCAGAAGCGGAGCACAGCATGTTCAAGGATGGAGAGGAGGCTCGGTCAAAATTTGTGGAAGGTATGAAAATGGTGGATTATAGACAAAAGTTAGTGTTGCTAGCCGATACTTCGGAGTCGGGATGGAAGGCAGCGGAGGAATACCAAGCCGACCCGATGGCGTCGGATTCGGATGATGAGAGGAAAATTGACAGAGCCCGAGCTCGGGCTAACATGAAGATGAAGTCTCTCAAGTCCAAGGGGAGGGGCAGAGGAAGGAGATATTCACCTTACGAGGCGGATTTGCAGAGCGGCAGACCATATCTCCGTCAACAGGGGGCGGGACACGCCCCAGGACCGTCCAATGGATACAGACCAGGGACCTGTTACAAATGTGGCAAAGTGGGGCATTGGCGCATGGAATGTCTGGACAGGGCCAGTACGGGGCCAAGTAAGACAGCTGGCGGTAATAAGTTAAGTATACAATTACTTTCTAAGCATGTTCAGTCAAATTCTGATCGGTTTCCCGTAGCGGAAGGACGTAAAAACGTCGTTACAGGTAGTAATGTTGTTTTGAAAGTTGAAAAGAAAGATTACAAAGCTTTGTCGCCTGTAGGTAGGCTCAAAGGTAGGATTGACTACTGGAAAGAATCAGGTGCTTGTAGCGCAGTGTTGTCGATAGTTTCGGAAGGGTATAAGATCCCTTTTAGAGAAATTCCCTCAAAGGTATTTTTGCGGAATAATAGATCTGCTACGGAGAATGAGATTTTTGTACAAGGCGAGGTGAACAGGTTGGTATCATTAGGATGTGTATCCGAGGTACAAGACCAGCCAGCGGTAGTTAATCCGCTAACGGTCGCGTTCAGTAGATCAGGCAAGCCACGTCTAGTGTTGGACTGTAGGCATATACATCAGCTTCTTCATAAATTCATATTCAAGTATGAGGATACTAAGGTAGCTAGGGACATGTTTGACGTGGGGATTATTTAATTTATTCACTTTTGATCTGAAAGCCGCATATCACCACATAGAATTTTTTTCGGGACACAGACAGTTTTTGGGATTCCATACAATGGTCGATGGGAAATGTACATTTTATATTTTCAACGTTTTGCCATTCGGCATAGCTACGGCCAGGTATGTGTTTACAAAGGTTTTGAGAGAGGTTGTAAAGCACGTGCGAGGTCAGGGTAATAAGCTGATCATGTATCTGGATGATGGTATGGGTGGCCATAGCACCGAGGTTGGCGCAAACAGCTTAAGCTGGTACGTACAATCAAGTTTGGAGAAATTTGGTTTCTTATTAGCTAATGAGAAGTGTCAATGGGTAGCAACACAGCACGTGGTGTGGCTAGGGTACACGTGGTCGATGGCGGAGGGCGTGGTAAGAGCGACCAATGAGAGAGTAGATCGGTTGTTGGCATTGTTGTCAAATACAATGAGGCACGTCAGTCAGGGCCGCCTTTTATTCTCGGCCAGGTATGTAGCAGGTATTATTGGTCAAGTCATTTCTATGCAAAGTGTAATGGGTTCACAGGCAAGGTTACGCACACGCGAACTTTACAAGTGTTTGTTGTCACGGGCTAGCTGGAATGCATGCGTGTTTGTGAACGCCTCCGCTTTGGACGAGGTGGTGTATTGGTTGGACAACCTGAGGGAGATGAATAGCATCGGTTCTAAACTCTCAGAACAGGTCACGTGTTCGGCGGTTGTGTGTACTGATGTCTCAGCTTTGGGCTATGGAGGATACGTTGTCAGTGTTGAAAGCCTTAGGGGGACTGGTGAGATATATGAGGAGCCATGTGGACAGTGTGGTGTATTCCCATGCGTAGGTCATCCGTCAGATGTTTGTAAGGCGAAAGTATGTAATGGATCCCCGGGAGCGGGACGCCCTTTGGAGGGTGGGAGGAATAACGCGGTTGGTGGTGTAGTAATACTGAGGCTGTAGATTCATTTACAGTAAGCTGGACGGGGATAAACAACTGGCTTGTGCCCCCGCCGCGTTTAGTTTGTAGAGTCGTGAACAAAATGAGGGATGACAGAGGTTGTGGGACCTTGATCATACCCCGATCGAGATCAGCTGCATTTTGGCCCTCATTGTTTGCAGACAATGATTTAGTTAAAGATTTTGTGGTTGGAAGTTACATGTTGTCAAACACAAATGTCACTAAGAAAGGTAGAGGGAATAACGGTTGTTTTGAAAGATCGGTGTTGTCATTTGACATGTTAGCTTTAAGGCTAGATTTCACTAGCTGCATGTAGGAAGAGTAGAGACTCGAGAGTAGTGATTTATGCGCTGTCTGCTGTTTTCATTTTCCACAGGTGTGAGGTTGCAGGAGGCGGTAGACAATAAGCTGAAGGAGGTCGGGGTGATCACAAATTCATCTCTTTACAAGATGGCCGAGAGGATGGCAGATAGGCTTGTGGGGGTTAAAAGTGACAATACGAACAAGAAATACTTTGGTTATTTTAGACGCTGGGAAGCTTTTATTTCTATTCCCGGACATGCATCTTTACCAGCTCACCCAATTCATGTGGCTTTATATATTAATAATTTACTACAGAACAATTCGTCATCTGCAGTTATAGCTGCAGTAGTGTATTCCATTAAGTGGGTGCATAAGTTGGATGGACATAATGATCCAACTTCCAACAGTTTTGTCGAGAGCTTACTGGAGTGTGCAAAACGTACAGCGCACCAACCGACGCGCAAGAAGGATCCAGTTACAAGTGACTTGTTAATTGAATTGTGTGATAATTTTACCGGATCTGGAGACTGGAGTCTTAGTAGTAAGAGACTTGTGCATGTGTTTGCTCGCTTTTGCAGGTTTCTTGCGTTTTAAGGAGTTGAGTAATTTACATTGTAATGATATCAATTTTTTTTTAGGATAATTTTTCATTGCAAGTAAGGAAAAGCAAAACGGATCAGTATCGTTTTGGAAAGGAGGTTGTCATAAGTAAGGGTTGCACGTCGGCGTGTCCTTATGTCATGCTTAAGAGATATATCAGTTTAGGAGAAATAGATTTAGATTCAGACGATTTTTTATTCAAGCAGGTATATCGTTTGCGGGGTAATCCACAAAAACAAGCCTTTAAGTTACACAGGGGCTCGTGAAGCAATTTTGAAACGTTTGAAAGGCGTGAGCAGTTGTGTTAATTACGGATTGCATTCCCTGAGAGCGGGAGGAGCCACGGCGTCGGCCAATAATGACGTCAATGAACGATGCCTTAAGAGGCACGGACGTTGGAGGTCGGACAGTAGTAAAGATGGATATGTGGCGGATTCACTGGTCAAAAGGCTTAGGGTCACAAAACAGCTTGGTTTGTAGTTAGCTTTAGTTATCGTAGTTTAATATTCAATTGTTTTTGTTTTTAGTGTGTACAAAGGATGTACATTTTTTACCGTGGATACGGTTTTTTTCATGGGTTTTAAATGGGATAGGCTAATTTCCATTTACATCAATTTTATAAGGTTGATCATTTACTTTGTACCTTAGTATATCGCTTGCTTTCTTTGTTATCCTCTACGGGCACAGGGGCTAGTACGGTAAATGTATATTTGCGTTTTGTTATGTTTGATCATGAAGTGGAGAGAAGACTCAAATAATCCCGCGGTTCTAGCAGAAAAGACGGGATTTATTTGTCTTATCGGCACGTAGGAGCAAGTAGCACGTGCAGGTGGGTACACGTGTGTCGGGTGGAGAGCAGAGGTGGTCATTCTCTAGCCGTGCACCCGAGCAGTGCGGACGTATATTTAATTTTGGGTTGTTTTTTCCGGCATAGCCGTCTAATTTTGTTTTGGCCCCGGATATGACGCGACAGGTGGCCTTTCTGTCAAGATGAAGTACGTGATTGGTCAATGTAGCGGTCAATGCAAAATGCAGATATACAGTTTAAAACGAAACAAAGTTAAAGGGACCTCACGGTAAACCAATATTTATTTTGTATTTTCTATCATATTATTGGGTATATCTTTTAAAAAAATAACCTTCTGAACAATAACCATTCGAATTTGATGATGTATGTACATAAAAACATCAATTATCAATTATTAAAAGGTTATCACTCTGAATATGCAAATTTTGTGACATATACGATAAACGCATGCGCACAACAAACTACAACACATGGAAACAAAAATGGCTTCCATTGTGAATCGACTGCGGTTGGAAACGATAACAGCTTCCGCAATGAAGAGAATAATAGGGAAATGGGTCAAACACAATCCTAGAATTAAACTTGGGAAGCAGTACAATATATTGTAACAGTTCAAACATGAAAACAGCAGTAATACGGACGCCGCTCGTATTCTGCTTGATTGTTTGATAGTAGGTCATGACAATCTCAGTAGGCTAGTATTTACACAAACTCTGTAATATTAACACAGACTCTGTAATAGTTCCACAAGCTCGGTAATATTTACACAGTCTGTACCAGTACATCGCTACTGTCACTATACTATATGAACAGTGTTTACACTTATTTACACATAAATATGTGTGCCGTAATATATACAGAACGTGTTATTTAACATTTAAACCACTGTATAATATCGTTATCCAACTAACCCAGACGGAATATAGATATCGCCTTGTAAACTATCGTCTGTTTGTGTTGCCACGATTTCAAAACAGTCACGTAATAATTTAAAAATGATTTCCGCGCTAAATTAAGAGGGGGATTCCCAACTAAATCGAGTGGTCAAGCTGGACATAGGGATTGACTGTGAACATTGGGACAGCACAGAAACATAACCGGAAAGGAACAAAACGCGTACATTCAGTGAAAATTGCAACGTTTATCGTGATGTCCCTTTTAAATTGAATGCAAGCTGAATAAGTGGATGCATCTATTCAAATGACACATTTGCAGTCCTATTATCACCAAAACTGATTCAAACTGATATAATTTTGTTATCCGTGCTGAAACTGCGTATTTATTATTTAAAATGTAGTTCATTAATTTATTTCACCAGTAGTTTTATCGTTTTTAAAGATATTTCTTGTTTTGTGATAATACAGAGATAAATCGAAGCTAGGGTTACAATTAGGGGTAATTGATACAGGACTTGCATCGTGGGAAATATATCGCTGACGTGCTTAGGTAGGTGTTTTCGTACATTTTTGTTTATTTTTGTATGTCTAACGCAGGTGCAGCGTTACGCCTAGACTATCCTGCAGTTGGGAGATACATTAGTAGTTTCCAGCCAAACCGGACACAGATTTCCGGCGATATTTATTGCCGGTTTTTTCTGGACGGCAGGTTAAGTTGTAGATGGCGAATAAATTTTTGGAAAGAACGAGAGGGATATTGAAGTATCTGTGCTATATAAGCATATTATTGTAGATCGACAGGCTGCAGATATTATGTACTGTTACGTATGACATAAATTTTGATTAAACGCCGACGGGCACAGGGGCTAGTACGGCAAATGTATATTTGCGTTTTGTTATGTTTGATCACGAAGTGGAGAGAAGACTTCCATTTAATCTTGATTGCGCTAATGGCAATTTATTTACAATGCTTTATATTACAAGTATTGCCGTTGAGCTAATCCGTTTCAATTAGCCTTTGCGCTAAAATTTTAGCACACTAAAATAAGTACATTTACAGTACCCTGCTCACTTGCCAAGTACATTTCGTGAAATATGCTTTGATTTCAGTAAACAGAATAGTACAATAAATACATGTAGTATGTTTCATTCTGTAGTTGCACATTGTCGGATTCCAATCCAGAAAATAGAAATAAACAAATTAAAAACAACATTCCAGATGGATCAATATTCAAAACAAAAGTAAAAGAGAATAATATATCAATAAGAAAAGTCGCTACCGAGATAGGCAACAATTACGATCTAATTATATAAAAAGATTATATAAAAAGGTATCACTCACCTGGATATTTCAGTGATTATAACATAACATTTCCCTTTGGACCCAAATATCTTTTGTCAGTCGACTCCTTTAATTATGATCAACAAAATATAAGCAAGAGAAAAGATACAAAATTTGACCTTTCTTTTTAGCAAAATAATCATGATCTTAAGCCTTGATTTTTTACCTCAATATTTATTTTTGTGAACTGAATATCTTGAATTCTAAATCGAAGGGTTGGGAACTATTTTTTAGATGTCCCGACAGACGACGGACGTCACGGTATGGCACGCTCTCAACTTGGTCATATGAATCGGTTGAGCTAATAACTGTAAAATAAAACACAGCTGTAAATCTCAATAATGTGTAGCATAAAAATAAAATATCAAGCGTTAGTATAAAATGTTAACAAATACAACAGTAAAATTCGTACAGGGAACATGTGTTATGCGTTAAATATATGCAATATGAATATTTGTTTTATTCAATTTGTGTATGGTAACAATGAAATGCAAGGAGTCACATTCATTATGCCGAAATTTGTTTGAAACAGAAAATAGAATAAGTAAGTTCTTCATTCGAACAGGCTTAACTATTATAGATATATAATATAGGCTAAAACTGTAAAGAATACCGACATAAAAACCAAACCCTAAATCAAATTCATAATCGATAAAACTAGAGGATCATATGCATGTTATGTAACTCGACGAAGTTCATAGTATCACTATTGTGTAATTTACAGCTATATTCACTACTCGTGTCTTTTCGGACAGTATTCATTGTTGAATAAACAAATGAAACTGTCCCATTGATGAACACGATATTTAAAAAAAATTCAATTAAATGTCGCCCTGAAATAAGTATACTACAACTGAAAATCTAAACGACCCAGGCACCTTCCTCAGCAAGTAAACAAAGCCTCATTCCAACGACACACATCCTCCACTATCCAATCCGTTGACTACTAGGACCGTAAAACGTTCTCTTTCATCGTCTAGTATTAACCCCCAGTCAAGGTCATCTAGGGTTTGATTCTTCTTCAACCCCGATACATCACCGACTACTAGGCCTAATATCTCGATACCTTCAACACAGGCGGTAGTTCCGTCCTATCCGCCGACCCGGGCATCTGGTAATGTCACACAGAATCTTAGCTTAGCTGTCGAATTATCAAAAATTTTAAATGACAGTTGACTCGTTTCTGCTTGAGAAAATAGTATACCTGTTTAGTGTCTTCTTACCGAGTCACAGTACTTTATATTGTTTATTTATGGACAATAAGTCGGACTTTTTATAAATGAAGATCATATTTTAATCAGCCTTTATTTCAATAACTAATAAAAGTGACCTTACTACACGCGTGTATCGAAATAAAAGGCTTAGCAAATTTTAAAGAAATTGGTGGAGGGAGGGAGGGTATTTCCATGAAAGTACGATGCTAATACTTCTGTGCAAGTTTTACAGGCGTTTATTTCAAATGGTCATTGCTGAGCTGAACTTTTATTTTGAGATTTTTGCAGATGTAAGGTTCCATATTTATATATTTTTTTATGTTTTGATTTGTAATGTATTTTAAACATCATAAAAACGGCTTTGAAGTTGATACACAGCTTGTCAATGCATATTTTAAATATAAACACTAATATATTGCTCATTTATACCCAGGTAATGGATATATTTGTAGGGAAAGTGGAACTCTTACATTTGGCTTTAGGAATGGCGAATCTACACATCAGGAGGACAACTGCTGCAGATTATGATGACGTCATACTAATACGCGAACACCTGTATTGTGGTGAGGACTACCTACCTAGTCAGTATCACCATCTTTTGAAAACCCTCACAGGTTTTGCAGGTTATGTCAATGATATTATGGTAAGTGCTCATTATAGAATATCAATGTTTTTGATAAGAGTTGTACAATCAAAATCATCAGTTTTGGCTACAGCTGTCAAATTTTAGACATTTGAAGTTTCTTTTATATGTTTACTTGACTGGTAGAATAAAACAGATTGAAATTGACAAATGACGTTCGGCGTTTTTTGTGAGCATCATCAATGGCGACAAAAATAATTTCCTAGGTATGCCGATATTTTTGGGATGTGGTACTTTGAGGTAGTGAATGCGGTTTACATTTCACACTGATTTCAATATTTGATAATCAATAAGGGAAGACAGCTGGTGAAGTTTGCTTTGTCTCGAACAGACACTAATGAAACAGGCTGTTTCTGTAATTACAATTTCATTGTTATTTTACTTTGGATCCCGTTCCAGGTTGGTTTCTTGTTTGCGGCCGTGATTGATGGTGGTAAACGTGTTCTGATCAAATCAGTACGTGTCCGTAAAGACTATGAAGGTCGTGGTATTTACACACGGATGAGGGAGTTTTGCATGAAGAATCTTACTCGATGAACAAACCGATGTATTTTCATTGCAGTATCAGGAAAAGACTCGAAAAGCTTATTGCGGAAATCTAAACTGATTTTGGAGCAGGTTAGCAACTCGTGCTTAGAATATCAGAATTAAAAACATATCTTATACTAATGCTGCTAATGTATTATATTGATTGATATATTTAGCCTTTTGACGAAGGCTTTCAACCGTATAATGTTTTATTTATGAAAGAAAGTACTTCATCAATTACCTTATCAACCTCGTAAAAGGATCTGGAATAAATTATTTAGTCGAAGAATGATTTAATCTGCTGACAGTGCAATCGAAAATTTTGTTAGATATTAATTGAAACGAAGTATATTTATATATCATGAAAGTTTAATAGCCAGTCACAAAATGGTGTTTTGACTAAGTATATTGTTTTTGAAATGTTGAGAATTTCCAATCCATCGTTGGAACACACATAACGTTACTTCTTTAAGGTAGAAAATATCATATATGACATCTTATGTTATAATCTTTTTTTTCTTTTTACCTCAGAAAGAATTCTTTTTTTTTTCGCATTGTTTAACAAGTATCATATTAATATAAAAACATTGCTTTAATGAGGATTTTTTCATTTTATTTTACAGAATGTCTTCAAATTTACAAATACTAGAGCGTCTGTCAAAGCTTTGTTGTGTTCAAGAAAAATTCCTTCGTCGTA
>NC_047022.1:19703917-19746599 GCF_902652985.1 Pecten maximus | reverse complement strand
CAAATAGCAATAAGTTGTTGAACAGAAAATAGAATAAGTAAGTTCTTCATTCGAACAGGCTTAACTATTATAGATATATCATATAGACTAAAACTGTAAAGAATACCGACATAAAAACCAAACCCTAAATCAAATTCATAATCGATAAAACTAGAGGATCATGTTATGTAACTCGACGAAGTTCATAGTATCACTATTGTGTAATTTACAGCTATATTCACTACTCGTGTCTTTTCGGACAGTATTCATTGTTGAATAAACAAATGAAACAGCCCCATTGATGAACACGATATTTAAAAAAAATTCAATTAAATGTCGCCCTGAAATAAGTATACTACAACTGAAAATCTATTCGGACCTTCCCGTCGTACGAAGTTTCCTGCTACTAACGACCCAGGCACCTTCCTCAGCAAGTAAACAAAGCCTCATTCCAACGACACACATCCTCCACTATCCAATCCGTTAACTACTAGGACCGTAAAACGTTCTCTTTCATCGTCTAGTATTAACCCCCAGTCAAGGTCATCTAGGGTTTGATTCTTCTTCAACCCCGATACATCACCGACTACTAGGCCTAATATCTCGATACCTTCAACACAGGCGGTAGTTCCGTCCTATCCGCCGACCCGGGCATCTGGTAATGTCACACAGAATCTTAGCTTAGCTGTCGAATGATCAAAAAATTTAAATGACAGTTGACTCGTTTCTGCTTGAGAAAATAGTATACCTGTTTAGTGTCTTCTTACCGAGTCACAGTACTTTATATTGTTTATTTATGGACAATAAGTCGGACTTTTTATAAATGAAGATCATATTTTAATCAGCCTTTATTTCAATAACTAATAAAAGTGACCTTACTACACGCGTGTATCGAAATAAAAGGCTTAGCAAATTTTAAAGAAATTGGTGGAGGGAGGGAGGGTATTTCCATGAAAGTACGATGCTAATACTTCTGTGCAAGTTTTACAGGCGTTTATTTCAAATGGTCATTGCTGAGCTGAACTTTTATTTTGAGATTTTTGCAGATGTAAGGTTCCATATTTATATATTTTTTTTTATGTTTTGATTTGTAATGTATTTTAAACATCATAAAAACGGCTTTGAAGTTGATACACAGCTTGTCAATGCATATTTTAAATATAAACACCAATTGCTTATTTATACACAGGTAATGGATATATTTGTAGGGAAAGTGGAACTCTTACATTTGGCTTTAGGAATGGCGAATCTACACATCAGGAGGACAACTGCTGCAGATTATGATGACGTCATACTAATACGCGAACACCTGTATTGTGGTGAGGACTACCTACCTAGTCAGTATCACCATCTTTTGAAAACCCTCACAGGTTTTGCAGGTTATGTCAATGATATTATGGTAAGTGCTCATTATAGAATATCAATGTTTTTGATAAGAGTTGTACAATCAAAATCATCAGTTTTGGCTACAGCTGTCAAAATTTAGACATTTGAAGTTTCTTTTATATGTTTACTTGACTAGTAGAATAAAACAGATTGAAATTGACAAATGACGTTCGGTGTTTTTTGTGAGCATCATCAATGGCGACAAAAATAATTTCCTAGGTATGCCGATATTTTTGGGATGTGGTACTTTGAGGTAGTGAATGCGGTTTACATTTCACACTGATTTCAATATTTGATAATCAATAAGGGAAGACAGCTGGTGACGTTTGCTTTGTCTCGAACAGACACTAATGAAACAGGCTGTTTCTGTAATTACAATTTCATTGTTATTTTACTTTGGATCCCGTTCCAGGTTGGTTTCTTGTTTGCGGCTGTGATTGATGGTGGTAAACGTGTTCTGATCAAATCAGTACGTGTTCGTAAAGATTATGAAGGTCGTGGTATTTACACACAGATGAGGGAGTTTTGCATGAAGAATCTTACTCGAAGAACAAACCGATGTATTTTCATTGCAGTATCAGGAAAAGACTCGAAAAGCTTATTGCGGAAATCTAAACTGATTTTGGAGCAGGTTAGCAACTCGTGCTTAGAATATCAGAATTAAAAACATATCTTATACTAATGCTGCTAATGTATTATATTGATTGATATATTTAGCCTTTTGACGAAGGCTTTCAACCGTATAATGTTTTATTTATGAAAGAAAGTACTTCATCAATTACCTTATCAACCTCGTAAAAGGATCTGGGAGAAATTATTTAGTCGAAGAATGATTTAATCTGCTGACAGTGCAATTGAAAATTGTGTTAGATATTAATTGAAACGAAGTATATTTATATATCATGAAAGTTTAATAGCCAGTCACAAAATGGTGTTTTGACTAAGTATATTGTTTTTGAAATGTTGAGAATTTCCAATCCATCGTTGGAACACACATAACGTTACTTCTTTCAGGTAGAACATATCATATATGACATCTTATGTTATAATCTTTTTTTTCGTCTTACCTCAAAAAGAATTCATTTTTTTTTTTTTTGCATTATTTAAAAAGTACCATATTAATATAAAAATATTGCTTTAATGAGGATTTTTTCATTTTATTTTACAGAATGTCTTCAAATTTACAAATACTAGAGCGTCTGTCAAAGCTTTGTTGTGTTCAAGAAAAATTCCTTCGTCCGTAAGACAAGTGGATGGTGCAAACTTAAAAGAGATAATTCTGACAAAAAGGTCAAAACATTTCCTGTTTCCAGAAAACAGAATCATTGCAAATTGCGCACATTACGAGGTCATGATAGAAAATGTGGAACACCTACTTTCAGTTTCAGAAATGATTGCCACTATGAATGGCAATGAAGACACCGACCATACCATGCACCCACTCACCATGTCGGCTTGCACTAATCATCAATGCGAAGCTGGTACAGTTATCATCATCATTTTTTTCGGGGATCTCGAGAACAAGAACATCGTTTCGGATCATGTTGATGCACATTTATTGCGATGTGTAAAAAGTTGCGATGACAACATAATTTTATATGTAACATTCAGGAAGGACCATAAGACGGCTGCACTTGAAAATGTACTGTCTAAACTCAGATGGAACAAAGTTGGTGAAGAAGCGCTGCTCTGTATAGAGATGACCGTGATATAAAAATGTAACACAATGATTCTATATCCTTTCTTATACATTCTTACTCAGCATTTTGACAAAGAGGCGTAA
The DNA here is from genome assembly GCF_902652985.1 of Pecten maximus. NCBI lineage: Eukaryota > Metazoa > Mollusca > Bivalvia > Pectinida > Pectinidae > Pecten > Pecten maximus. The sequence goes on along the minus strand of NC_047022.1, from coordinate 19,743,451 downwards.
CCAGTATTTTCCTTTCCCAAAATTGGTAAAATGTACATAATTTTATGTAAAAACAATAGGTAGACTGACACAGATACATGCATGTACCTTAAAAAGTATCTGGAGAACCATACCAGGTTCACGGAAAGTTGTTTCATCGACGACACCAGCTATGTAAATCGTTTTTCATACAGCTCAGTAGGAAAAAATGACCCTTTATATAAAAATAAAGAAAAATACGTTTGACATAAAACCCTGTTCAGTTTTATTTAATAATAGTAACCCAAATGCATGCTATAAGGGAGGTTACCGTCTGTTTTGAACACAACATTTACGCCTTAAACGATCAACACCTGTAATGTAAACATCGCCGAAGCGTCGTCGAATAGGGCTTGTAAACCACAGAAGCTTGAAATGTAGGTGATCTAGGGGTTGGACCATGGAGTTAACTTTTCATTATGGGTCATAAGAAGGTGTCAAGCCCATGAACTGTAAATGCGGTAAATTGATGACAAATCGGGTGATTTTGATGGCCATTTGAACACCTGTACATTTTTCTTTTGTAGTTAAGTTCTGTGGGCGTGGCTGGTGCGTTATCCTTATAAAAATGGCGTTAACGCCGTGGCGTTTGGAAAAGGCGGAACAACGATTTTACAGTTTCGTCACGACATCGAGTACAAAGTTAATTTTCATTGATCGCAACAACCGTAGTGTAGCGACGTGGATGTCATGGATTTGCAGGAATCACCTATCGTTGAAGCGTGCACCAGTGATTTCCATCAATGACTTCCAGAGGCATTCGCTGTTATCGTATCCAATACCATACACTATTGCCGCAATACAAAATGTGTTCTATGACACATTTTCCTGCAAAAAAAGCTCTCCAACGCAACTGTGTAATTTATAAAAGTCTTTACTTCTGCCTATGTAGAATCAGGACTCGTTTTAGAACAAAATAAACTCTATATTCCTCTATTCCTATAAAAGCACATATAATTTTTGGACCGAGCAAGACATGCTACACAATGACGTTTTAGAGGACAGCAATTGTCATTGCTCTTTGGGCATCTATCGAGGATTTTTGAGTTCTACATGATGACGATGGTGGTTGAATATTATGTCATAACAGGACCTGCATCGCTCACCTAGATATTTTAGTAATCATGGCAAAACATTCTTATTCATTTTATATTACAAATATTTTCTACATAAGCTCATGGGGCCAGATGAGCTAAAATCATTGTATTGATTAATAAGTATGGTATGTGCGTTAATTATAGTATAGTTACACTAGTATTCATGATGAACGCTTTTTCATCATAAATATTTCAACATTATTGTGTCGTAAAATCACTCCTAGAATGTACATATGAAATTGGAAGGGTGCGAGAGTGTAATTTTATAGATTTATATGCTATTCAAAAATATTCAAAGTTTTGGGTGGGATGCCGAATCTGGGACAACAGCATTAGCGTAAGATTACTCGTTATAGTGTGAATATAAACTTAATCTGTAAAAGACAGAAAAAAAAACCAGGAAAACAATCAAAAGTGGCCAAGTGTGGCCTTTGACCTAAACCGATGAGCCCCCAAAAATCCAATCAGGTGTAAAATATTATGCTGTGATGTCATTGTATGAATATTAGATAAATCTTCCCATGGGTTCATGAGATATATTGTACAAAATCCTATCACGGGTGAATGCATGCAAACAGATTTCTATATTCCATATACTAAATGTGTGGGATAAATAGAGTATAATTTAACAGTAATTCTATAAAACATGAACTGCTATGTTAATATATGTCAATAATTCTTCAATAACGGTAATGCATCAGGCCATTAAACATGGACGGATCGTAATGACATTGACGAGTAATAGCGGAGGCGGTGGTGTTCGATGTCCAGGTGATGTTTTGGCGAGGATAAAGAAAGACGAAAGTGCTTGAACCAAAACATCACCGGACAACGAACCCCACCGCCTCCGCTATTACTTGTCAATGTCAAGTACGATCCGTCCAGGTTTAATGGACTGATAGTGGCAACATCGACGAAATAGGAGGTATTTGTTTTGGGTTTGCCACCAACACGTTGAACTGTTATGGTAAATGTAGATCGTTCAGAGAAGGCACCGAGAGACTTAGACCCTATGCCCGTCTGCTACAAAAGAAAGGGTATTGTTCAGTCCAGACTGGAATGAAAGTAATAACGGCATCGGCGAGTCACCGTTTCGATACAAGAGTCAAATTATAAAACATACCGTTTGACTCTAAGTGCGATCCAGCGTTATTTCCCACCATCATGTTTAAAAGAGAAGGAAATCATTTCACTTTACGTTTCTCCAGTGCACTGCTCGTTATGGACATGAAAAGACAAAAGGACGTAAACACCACGGTTATACCCCATCATTTTGGAATTGGTCTTGTGTTTATGAAAAGGAGACGTAGGTTATCTCTTTATCACAATGACTTACGAAAATTATCTTAAATCTGGCTATTATGACACCAAACACGCCTGTGCTTACGGCGGACTGGACACACTATGTAGGTCCATACGCAAAGACGGGAAATATCGGTATTTCTCTCTCCTAATGAACTAAATGAACAGTTTTTATTTGTTTCTGAAATGTCTTGCGAGATACAAGGCCTGTCGAAAGGAAAACATATGAGCTTACTTATGTACATTTCTACTGCTGCTGCTATCAGTCCACATGGTGCCTTATCATGTATTGAACACTAACTCGCTTTAAATCTTTTAATTTTTTTTTACAATTATATAGGTCCTTAGGTAGTATAGTGATGAACTGATACAATAGTAAACACCATTGATTATGTTATTGGTTATAACTGTCGAAATGGACTATCAGAGACTACATAAAATGTATACGTATCACTATTTAGTTCCGATCTATGACTCATAGCAATGTCCAGTATAATGTAGGTGTCACACAACTAATCATTTCATTATATGTCAATACCAATGACTCCATCCCCTCAATCACTCATTTTGAGTTCAAATGTTGTAAAATTTATATCAAATTAAAGTTTGACGATTTCCCTATTATCAAAATGATGTTATTGGATAGGATTAAAAGCATATAAGAGCACACCAGTACCCGAAAGACAGTAACCCTGATATTTACAGTGGACTGGGGAACACCCACCTGAGGAATTCTCGTCTTTTTACACCTGGAATCCTACGTCTTTCTATTTATACCAGGAGTGAATACTTTTGATTTTCAAAATCGAAAGACCCTACTCTTTATTTTCGTATATAGAAAGTATCCATTGTGTGTGTTATTTACTCAGGAAATAGCTACAAACCCAAGAAACACATTTTCTTCAGGGACTTGGATCAAGTGAAACACCAGCTGGTTGGCTGAATAAGTTGTGCGAGACCTTAAGGAATTCTGTTTTGTCTTTTCATCTACTTTTCACCTACTGCTGTATACGAATCCAGAGAAAAACCTGAAAAGGCAGGCAGGTGTTACCACCGGTCAGCATTACGACCAATATGAAAATATTAGGGCCAAGAAAGATTTTAGTGCCGTGCCGAATACTTTATTTGGTTGAATGTGACCAGTACTTCCTTGCTTTGGAGACAGATATTTCCCAATGTTTGATCAATACTACGTTTCACTCGGTATACGTCCGTCAATTTTTTAAGTTGAGTTTCAATACAATCATTTCTCCTCGTGCTTAAAAAATTCTTATTGGGGCGTGTCCTTTTTGTGAAGCAGCGTTCTCGAGAAAAGACGCAATGTTACTACACGTCAGAAGAAAAAAAAGGAGAAAAAAACAACAACATCGGAATGACCTTTATCCAAAGGAACCATCAACCAAACAAAGAGATCAGGATTACTGCCATCACCTTGTCCAATCGCTAGAAATTCAGTCCCGCCGTCTCCTGTTGTAAATGAGCGGGAAATTCCACCACAAAATGACACATGTGGAACATCGCCTCCATCCACAGTCATAGTACACCAACGAAAACTCCTACCGACTGTCACCGCTAGCGACCGAGCTCCACAGTGGAAGGTTCCACCCGTTCCACCGAAAGATATAGTAAACAAACGGAGAATTCCACCACCTTCAACGAAGAGTGGAAATTTCCCTCCACACACAGTCACAAAGTGGCACACGTGGTACATCCACTCCACCCACAGCCATAGTAAACCAATGAATGTTCCACAGACTGTCACCGACAGCCACCGCTAGCCACCGATAACCACCGAACTCCACCGCCTCCACAGTGGAAGGTTCCACCCGTTCTACCCAAAGACATAATAAACGAACGGATAATTCCACCACAAAAGCGACAGCGACCTTGGATTTACTTTTAAATCGACAATATTTGTTGCATGTCATGAATGTTTGAGACAATTTTCACCGCGCAGTTGACGAAATTTACTTTTCGATTGACAATATTTTGTAATAACATTTGACAAAATATGGAATCGCGACTTTAAAATATATGCAGTTTTATTTATATTATATACTATGAATATCCGTAATTTAGATGTACATGTTTGAAATTATACGAGTGCAATTTTTACAATGCAGTTGACAAAATTTACTTTTCGATTTACAATATTTTCCGTATCGTTTGACAAAATATGGGATCGCATCATTGCTGTGGAGAGGAAAGAGAACGCCGTCGGAGCCTAGTCGTAAAGCAAACTATTGTACATTCTGTATTTTGTATAGAGAACAATTGAAATAAATAAAGACAGGAACGAATGACAAAATGTCTTATGTTGTATTTATTCATAGAATAACAAGACGTACAATCAAATGTGCATGCAATTAATATACAGTTGTTTTATAATTGTCCTATATACGCGTAATAAGTCGTGTATAGAAACATCAGTTCTCGCACAAAGCACCAGTTGATGAAAACGTCCGGATTACAATCCGAGTACGTAAGATGTCCGAGCTGATTCATGTGGTCACTCTGTAGAAAACAGGGTACGATATTGTTCAGTTCCAGAACAGTTTCTAAAATGACACAGACCATTTCTTTCAAGTTTGTATATTCCGATGTCCAAAGACATATTCCTGATCTCGTCAGTATGATTTCTGACTTGTCTTGAGGTTTCCAATATTTCCTTATGTCAACGCACGGGTTGTTGGACTGCACTTCGCAATAAACGTTTCCACCCAGGTGTACATTGCAGGCTTTGTTATCTTTCAATGCCCTATCTACCGATTTGATTCCATCGACAAAGCACTTAAATCCCCCTAAGGGTAGACTGATTCCCTTTTTATTGGGTATCTGTATATAGTTTTTACTTTCCCACTCTCTAATATCTATTATCAATTCGTCTATTCCGCAAACGATTTTCAAATTATCAGCCAAATGCTTTTTGCATTACGTACTTATTCCAATTGAGCGTATGTATCACTCTTACTGGAAACGCGTATTCTCGGGGTATCTTCATTCACGGAAAACGTGTACGAAACGTACATCAGAATCGGGAAAGGAACATGACAATTTATGATCTTATCCAATCCTTATATTTCAATTTCAAAAATAAACACTTCATCTGTGAAGCATTTAAAATTTTACCTTTTCAACTTGATAAAGAACAGAGATAACGCTATTTTACATCTTTGTTTTCCTTGGGGAAAAAAAACAAATAAACAAACGCGGTTCTAATTCATACTATTGATGTTCTACAGTTGTACGCATCTAATTCCGGCACAAAGTTTCAGAAACTGTTATCTAATGACGTATTTTTATTTTTAAGCTAAAATGTATTTTATAAAACTAAATTCAGGTAAATTATGAAAACAATTTTCTACTGAACGATAATGTCTAATCAAAAACAACGATTCACATAACGAGTGTGTAGTTGCATATAGCTTCATGTAGGTCGTCCGCTATAAATAAAATATTTACTAATTAAATATATATTACTTACAAACAGAGATATATATTACAGGATCAGTGATAAATCATTCCATAATTCCTTTGCTGATTTCTTAAAAACTAGAAGTGAAGTACTATTTTTGGGTGTCAGTCGTGTTGTCATATAGACGACTAGGCACTGCCTTAAATAAGTAAAAAAAAATCCAATGTCAACATATACTGAAACGAAAAAGAAACGCAACTTCAAATTGTAGGTTTAATAAAATAATACTTGTGAGCATTATGTTTAAATTTCATATGTAATAGTTAATATTGAATATTGATGTAACATCCTTTAAATGTTTAGAGATTTTTAAGAACAGGTCACTTTGCTAGAAGGTCATGATTGGTAGTACCCTACGTGAATCCAAGTTGAAATGGCAGCAGTTTTGAAACCGTGCCCTAATATCGTGTGTGTCCTCCTCGAACAGTTATCACATCTCTAATTCTTTGTTGCATTGAGTTCATCAGGGCATTGACTTTCCGTATTGGAATGTTATTCCATTCTTGGACGAGTGCATTTGCTAACTGAGGGAGGGTATTTGGGGGGTTACGGCGATTTCGAATTCTTCTGTCTAATTCATCCCACAAATGCTCGATTGGGGACAGGTCGGGGCTATATGGAGGCCAGTCTATAGGAACAATGTTCTGTGTCGCAAGAAAGTCTCTACAGACTCTTGCAACGTGTGGTCTCGCGTTATCTTGCTGAAAGGTTAGATGATGCTGCCTAACAAACGGCACAACATGGGGCCTAAGGATCTCATCCCGATAGCGTACGGCCGTTAAATTCCCATTGACTATCATCAAAGGCGTCTTCAAACCATGGGAGATTCCCGCCCAAACCATAACTGATCCACCCCCAAATCGGTCGTGTTCCAAAACACAGGCGTCAGCAAAACGTTCGCCTCGACGCCGGTACACACGTTGACGGCCATCTGCTCGAAATAACGTGAATCGAGATTCATCGGTGAAGAGCATAGACCTCCAACGTCTCATAGGAAAACGTCTGGGCATATGTGCCGTTGCCCATTGCATACGACGTGCTCGACGTTGCGGTGTTAGTGGTAAACCAACGTACTGTCGCCTTGCACGCAAATTAGCCTCACGCAGTCTGTTGATCACTGTTTGGGGATGAATTCGACGGTTATGATTACCAATCGTATTCCTTGCCGTTTCAGCGGCCGTTAATCTCCTGTTACGCAGGTGTGCCAACCTAAGAACCCGGTCTTGACGTCGCGACGTTACGCGTGGACGTCCTGATCTCGGCTGGTCATCGACTCTTCCTGTTGCGTTAAGACGTGAAACTAATCGACTAATAGTCGATTTGTGAACTCTGAATTGTCGAGCGACGTGAAGTTGCGTGTTCCCTGCCAGAAGCATCGCTATAGCACGTCCTCTATCAACCTTTGATAACCGTGGCATAATTGTAAAAGGAATTATTGTTTGCAAAAGTATTGGCGATGATGTGGCTCAATGTTAGTGATGAATTGATACTGGTTTGAATGAAAAAAGAACGCATATGTTTGTACAGGCACGGTTTTTGATGTTTTTACCGCGCCGGAAGTGCATAGGTCTCTAGTCACACTTGGGTGATTTTGAAGATTGGTATGGGTGTTAGGCAGGGTGCATGTTTATTTCCGCGATTTTTATACAGATATGTATATTTAATACAAAATTAATCACAATTTTCCATGTTGCGTTTCTTTTTCGTTTCAGTATATGTCATTTAACATAAATCTGTATTAGCATTTTTATCTAATCCAGCATCTATTCAGATTCAATTTATTTATATATCAAGTCAACATTAATATAGAGATAGGTACGCACTTTATCCGATGTGTGAAAATATTAATATTAACATAAAACACAACAATATAAATACAGTTTCTTTCTTAACAAAATGGACATTTCTTATTTTATTAAATTTTGTGTAAAATCGGAACTATATATACATTTCATCAAAACGTGCAATGGTGATTTCACTAAAAGTGCCTGTTACACTTGACAAATAATGTTTTGATTCGCTTGTCACACGCTCACAAGGTTCGCTCTATTTAGGTCTTGCATATTGTATCTACACAAATGTCTATCCTGTATCGAGTTCTCGTTACTGAATACCACGTGTGGAAATCGAATGGATTGCACTCCTGACAGCGAAGATATCCGAGTTGAGTATTGTCGCATCTAATTCCGGTACAGAATCGTCCATTATTTCCACAATGTCTTTAAGTTCCTTATATCCTGACGGTCTCAGACAGATCCCCGTTTTTGTCGGTACGATGTCGTCCTCTCCGTCGGGTTTCCAGTATTGTCTGATGTTCTCATACTGACTTTTACGTTGAACGGTAGCGTACACATTTCCTCCCAGGTGTAGCTTGTCGTTTGTCTCTCGATTAATGCCTCGTCGATACTCTCGAGTTTCGTGGACAAAACTTTCCATCTAACGAGAGTTAAACTGCTGCCCATTTTAGTGGGAATTAACTCTTCACCTCGTTGTTCCTATTCCTTCACGATCGTTTGCCAATTTTATGTTGCAACGGGGCGTCATAGTTCCTCAATCGAATAGGAGAAGAGTAAATGTTATGATATATATATATATATAATCCCCTGAAGAGCGGCAGAATGTAGCCGCGAAAGTACTAGGGAGACAGCAGATCTGTGTTTGGCTTTTTATTTTATTATATATATATATATATATATATATATATTGTTAGTCGTATACAGCGTATTCTGATTGGAATTTTCTCCCGGAAACGAATTCTAACGCATCGGGTGTCTTAATTAGTTACATATTCCGAAAACGATTCATTTCCAATTATTTTTTTCAACCACGTAAACTGCTAACGCCCTTTCCAGTTAATAAAATTGTTCAATGTTGATACCAATGTATTCTGGTTATTATATAAACAGACTTTCATAACGACTATAGGTTTAAACAATATTTCATCCACATTGTCATCAGAAATCTGCATTTTTCTATTCGAGCATCCATTGAGATATGATTTGTTTATATATCAAGCCAATAAAATATGAGTGACAATGATAAATATTAATTTGTTTTTTCTTAACAAAGTCGATATTCATTTTTGATATTATGCATTATATGATACAACAAAGTCCTTATATTAAGATGATAATTGAGAATAAGAATATCATAAATACTGTTTGATTTGCCTATCACGATGCCATATTGTAAGTCGTATACGGCGTATTCCTCCGTTGGACGGTATCACAAAGGAACGTCCATCTTGTATATCTTACGGTCGAATGAACACTTTACAGATAGCGATCCTAACGCGTTATTGGTAGATATCTGTATACTTCACTTCTGAATGCTCATTAGCTTGTTCATATTTATAGATTGTAAATGTAAGGGTTTTTGCTACAAAAAAAATCTTGCTTGTAAATAATAAAAAATCAATATGAATGAGGAACGTCAATGGCATGCTTCAAACGGTCATGAGTGAATCTGGTTCCTTTTTTGTTTGTACAACAGGGGAAATGATTTTGTAAGTTAACTTATGAAATATCACTATCCGCACAAATATCTGATGCCTTTAACGTTTCTAATTAAACTATCGAGTCCCTATATGAGGACATGGTATATCAAATACAGGTACATTAATCGGATTTAAATCAAAACTACCGAAAGAAATGGTCAAATCAACTACGGTTCAATGATCAAGGATACACGGTTTTATTTCATGTTCCATTTAATTAGCAGCCCATCCTCCAACATATGCTGTAGTTAAGGGGTATAAAAAGTATATTCATCTTTTACTATCGAATGAACGGAATTTAAATAATGACCACAATACGGTTATTGATAGACCTCTGTATGTCTGTACACATATAAGCTCCGAGTTGTTCATTGAATCTCATCAGAAAGTGGACACCTAAAACGTGCAACCTGATTGGACGACCAACGGAAATATCCTGGATCCTTTGCACGTGCAAATTAGTTAACACTCGATTACAGTTTCTGTGCAGTCCGATGTACGGGATCAAAACCTTATGTCAATCAAATGTTCATGCCTCATTTAATTCATCCAATATACATGAAAGACAGCATTACGGTTCAATGATGCACAGTTTCGCTTCATTAACCACTTCATAACAAGACCTGTGACGTCAGTCATTTCCGGATTTATACGGTTTGGAGGCGTGTGACGTCATACTCCTGCTCCTTTGAGTTGGATGGTTGCGTATAAACCCTCAACATGTACTACTCCCGGGGAACCATACACATACATTGTTTATACGTGGGGTGACCCCGGGGAACTAACAACATAGATTGTATATACGTGGGGTGACCCCGGGGAACTAAAAACAAAGATTGTATATACGTGGGGTGACCCCGGGGGACTAAAAACATAGATTGTATATACGTGGGGTGACCCCGGGGAACTAAAAACATAGATTGTATATACGTGGGGTGACCCCGGGGAACTAAAAACATAGATTGCATATACGTGGGGTGACCCCGGGGAACTAAAAACAAAGATTGTATATACGTGGGGTGACCCCGGGGATCTAAAAACATAGATTGTATATACGTGGGGTGACCCCGGGGAACTAAAAGCATAGATTGTATATACAATCTTTGTTTATAAAAGTAGAAAGGCGACAGAGAGGTAGAGGATGTTAAAGTGAAACCAATGTTAAAATCGGACGCCGAAAAAGTAATTAGATATTTAACACGGTTACACATTGTAATGGTTATTTAGCGTCTACATCATCGTACGTTGTTTTGTTTTGTTTTTTAGCTTGTGTCTTAAAGCTTAACAATGTACGATACTATACCACAACAGTCAGTCAGTTAGTCGTCATGCAACCATGCGTGTTAAAATAAACTGTATCTACTGTATCTATATCATAAGATTGTCTCATCTCTTCGAATTTGTAATGAAGGTCGCGTAAACTAAAGCTTTAATATTTTGTGTTCAGATTTTGTTTCAATTTTGTCTAAAATAAGCTATACAAATTAATCATCTATCAATCTTTCACACTGTATTCCACTTTGGCCATTTGACAGATATATTTTGATAGGTTTTGCCTGTTATTCTGTTCTGTCAACTCTGCGATATGTCAATAATATATAAAGAAAACAATGAAAGGTTGTAATAAAAACAAACTGTTACTAACGTACAAGTAGTTGCCACGGCTACTTTAGGTAGTATAAATCATAAAATTATCATGATTGTTGTTCTATTACTCATAACTATTATCATAAAATATATCTTTGAAAAGAAAATATTTCGAGACGAACGGTTACAAGAACGAATTAAGGGTGATTTTCATAAGGACGGACAGAGAAATAAACATAGGGCACCCGTATAATGAGGATAGAGGTAACACAACGAGTGGTCGGTATCTCTTTCACTCGAAATGATCTTTAGTGAGTTTTTTTTTGTTTTTTTTTTTTGTGCAACTTTGCAAACAACTAACGAGAGTGAAAGAATTACCATATACAACAACGTCGAGTTTGTGTGACCTGTTTCTACCACAATAGAATTGACCTGTTTTATGCCAAAGTGTTTTCTTTGTCACAATATCTGTTGGGATGTAAGGATATTGCCTAAACAGCTTACAATTTAGGAAATGAGTTGAAATATTACAATTTATCAAAAATAACAAATAATAAGCAAGATTATTATTTTCAAAGTAATAAATTGAAAAAAAACGTAATATATTTTTATAAAGTATAATAATAAAAAAACGCAAACTACTTCTTATGCGTTATCATTTTTGGGACATCGAGAATCGACCATCAAGCGTGAGCAAGTCAAAACGCACTTAACCACGTTATCAAAGAAATAGTCCCGGTCTAAGGCCTCCGTGTCAATCAATCAAAACGCATTCATAGTTTATTCCACGTGTAGCATCAAGAATTGTAATAATTTTGTCATGATTTGGAATTTGAATAACAACCATATATTGTGTTAGAAGAAAGTTTATGTCTTTCCATCAAATTTCCTGAGGGTTTCATCCTCAGAGGGTTCGGTCCCAAAAGTTATATAGAATTGAATTCCCTTTAATCAAAGGTTACTCAGTCCAAATTGTCAACCAGTAAAGGAAGGATTTGAAAGATTTATTTTATTGGGCACCATCCCTCGAACCCTTTGGGGTCATCCGCAAAGTTGCTAAAATACACCAAAGGATACTTAAGATCTCATATAGACAGAAGAAGGGTTTTGGAAACTTAATTATATTTCCCCTATTGGACCCTGCTCCTCAGGCCCCGGGAAGAGGGGGAGATCAGCCTCAACACTTGTACAATTTGAAATATCTACCACCTAAGGATGTTACCAGTCAAATATGAATGATAAATACTGCTTAGTTCAAGAGAAGAATTTGTTTAAAGCAATAAAGTCGAATTGTCTCCTTTTGTACAATTCGATTACCCACCACCTAGGGATGCTATAAGTCAAATTGCCCCCTTTGTATATTGTTTTTAATACGTCTATTAATATGGAAAATACAGACACTAGAAGACGATATATGTATACATATCTTATGAAATTTTATTCGGCGAATAAATATTGTATGAATTGATTTTTACTTAAGCATTGATATAAGCATTTATGTCAAATTGTTAAGTTCCAATGGGATATGAAAACAAAATTTGTTTGTAAACTGTATGAATTCGCGTAGCGGATTCTTACAAATACGCGGATTCCTACAAAAGTTTGCAAACATTTTTTTTTTCATTTAACATGTTTCATGTACAATTTAACTGATCTTATCAGGGATTATTTTTCACAAATCAATACGCAACGCCAATGGCCGTATTGTGCCGTCACATTTTTCGCGCCATTTTTGGATCTTTTTTTTTCATAGAGGTATAAAAAAAAATCATTCAAAAAGCCGCATTCTGCGTGCAAACAATTAATTAATTATATTTTTTTTTCATTAACAGTTTTAAAATAAATTAACAAAATTTATGTGAATTGAATTTTGTTGGTCTCTAAGTAATTAAAATATAATGACCAAAATTAAAAAAAAAACTTTAATCATACTTAAAGATGCTACAGCTCCAACGGTATGAAAACTATATACTAAACACAATAAAATTGAAAATAACAAGGAAATCATCCTAATATTCCACAAGAATACTCTAAGGCACAAGATTTAGATTGAAAAATCGGTTGTGAGGGCTATTACGTCGCTGAGTACGGGTGTAAGGTTCGGATTCCGAAGGGCTTTATTTTCCTTTATTGAGAAAGTTTTATTATTGGCGTGCTGTTTCTGTGTGCTTGAATTTTGCTTCTACCTATGCTTATTTTTGTTACTTTTCTCTTTTTGTCGCGTTTACATTCCATTATTTTCGTCATCTTTGCTGGAAATTTGAATTACTCGACTTTTGACGTTTTCACATAAATTAACGGGATAGTCCAACGATTCGATTTTCTGAATGTTAATAATCAAAATATTGAATTCATTGATAACCTTAACTAATTAATGTTATTTGACCTAAAAACACTAACATACATATTATGCTTGTTCACATTTTAACAATCAGATCTGTTATTTCCTCATGCTACATTTTTGCATATGCATATTGAGTGTGTGGAACAGAGATAGGCTCAGTAAGCTTAATATCATTATAATATAACATTAATTTATTACGATGCTTTTAACGACTCGGCACTGTTCGCTGTTGTCTCCCTAAATCGCTTGTATTTTGTGAATCTCACAAAACCCCATAGGTTACGAACAGGTTTACATCCCCGCGCACTAATTGAATCGCCTACTTTGCAGAGTCAACGCGCAACGGCGGTCAGACTATACATACAAAATACAAAGGCGGAGCACGGTATAAATACTTCAGGATTCAGTTATTTTTCTACTCCAATTCAAAATATACAATAGGGGCTCAATTTTTTAGAGTGTTATAAAATGATGTTTTGTCGGCACTGTAGCATCTTTTAAATTAACCAATACTTAATTGTCATAGTCAACTCGGAGAACAGTAAAACCGGAACGTTAGTTGATAAAATATTAACGGCAATATATTTATACAAGGATGTGTAACCCTACAGGTAGGGAAGGCAGTAGAAGGGGGAAGGAAGACGAAGCTCTCTCTCTCGAATTATTAAATTAGGTACTGACCTACATATACGTACGTCAAATTACGCAATGTACTCAGTGTCTCTAGACCTGTATACACTTTGCACAACAATTGATAAGTATTACATTAAATACAATGCGTATCTTAAATAATTATATATACACATCAATAATACATAGCTAATCTAATTAATAGCCACAACTCATCTAATTAATAGCTATAACTTGATTCCTATTCCTTATTATAATGTTTATCCAACACATCTATCCCCAGCATATTTTTTATATGTATACTATGTATAACCAGCATATCTAACTTCATTATAATCCTACATCGTATATGATTATATTAGCATTCATAAACTTTCAAGGGCCGATAACCCTTCATATACATTCAAGGGCTGATAACCCTTCATGGGGTTACAGTTATCGAAATGTACAACAAGGATAGTACTTCAAGAATATCAAAATATGCGTTATATAGATCAAAAACTGATACAACATGCAAAATCAAAATCAATACACAGTTGCAGAAAAAAAGTTAAATGTCCAGTTAAAAGCCACTAGTAGATTAAAGTAGAAAAATCACTAATCATACAATTGTATTACATTATACAAATATATCATGTGTGTCTGTGCAATAGTCCAGAATATTTGACACGAGGTACTGGTAATCGACCGCTTATTTTCAAGCTTATTATATAATTATTTTGGAAATGTCAAACACACACAAATAAAAAGAATACAATAAACTCAAATATTGAATAAAACTAAACAATTAAACATTTCAGTTTATACAATGATAATTATATGACAGTAAAATTCAATCGTACTCGATTAGTAAGTTAAAAAGATATACACTTCTGTATTGTATATGTTGTACCTGTAATTATCAACCTGTGGAAAATACCGACCGAACAAGGTAATCTAATTAATACCTTTCCATTTGTTGACTGCCAGAAAAGATGCATCATTAAAAGAAAAGCTTAAACCAAGGCTCTGAACAAATAGTAATACCGCATATTTTTTTCGACAATGTTGGTTATCTAGCTCCTATTATTTCTTTTTATAATTTAAGAAAAGCATTTTTTCTTTCATTTTCACAGGTGATTTGAATGCGGCAAAATCACGCTCTTAGAAATGTAAATCGATGACTATTAAAGTTAAAGAGATTGCCTCCTATGCATTTAAACTGTCAGATTTTTCAAACATTATTAAAATTTATTACACAAAATGACATTTGTTCATTGAGTGGTTGCTGAAAAAAATAATATCAATAGTTTTGGTACGGGGATCGGGGACGGGCCCAGAGTTGGCGTAAACGAAATCACGGAGTCACAGGGACCGCCAAGTTCATCGATGTATATAATAGATAAAAAACATAAAAGTAATATTTTGTGAAAATATGACAAGGACTTCTTAAATAATGACTCACACACATTTCATATATGCGCACGTATTGGTATATGACCAGATGAGCGGAATAAAAGAAATGTTTCATAGTTTTGTTGGACAAAAATACAACCTTCAGGTAAAAACTATCATTGATCATATGATTCTGGTACAGGTCATCGATTGATACAAATTTGAAAAAAAATGTTCCTGTTTTGCTGAAAGCGCTGGAAATATTTAAAGTAGGGATAATGCATACGCTTATTCCATTGTTGAATACTCGGTCATTTCCTCACTACCGGACCTTTCGGAATCTTGGAAAACATTCCAGGCTTTTCAGATGCAATCCATATAAACAAAGATGAGTAAGGTAAGTGTATTGAAAAATACTAGTTTTATATTCGACACATTCACTTTCTGATCAATGAGTGCATATACTGATAACATTTATTAGCTTAAGAGCAAGTGCTGCTATATTAAAGAGGGGGCATACTTTAGCAGGAGAGGAAAGTCATTTTTCCATGCTAAACACTTTCTGAGGACTTGCAATTAATGCAACTTCTGAGTTTTCGTGTGCCGACAACGTCTGTTTAAAATAGTAACCCCGCTTTTTTCGTGAGGAGACAAAATGATGCTTATAAGGAAATAAACGAATGGCCTGTACAGTACTGACAGATTTAGGTCAATGTACTGACGTTGATCTAAATATACACCCATTAACGTAGAAAGTCGGCTTTTTTTAAAGGTCGTTTTTCGTTGAAAGCTTCATTAACAATGTTCGCAAAACGCTCCAAGTTCGCCTCTTTCAATGCTTCACACAGCTGTGAAACCTTCTCTTTTTCCGAACAAGTATTACTGTTGAACCACTTACGGATGATATTCAGTTTGAGTTGACTAGGTTGATCGTGACATCTGCTCTTGAGATCCTCATATGTTGCATTTGATATTTCGAGTTGAATTGCCACTTGCCACATATCATCTTGGGTGATCTCATTTACAAGATTAAGCATATTCTTATCACCAAAGAAATCTGAAAAATAACAAAATGATGCTAATAAGATATCGTAAAATTATCTAAGCAATGTTTGCCGCAATATTAGTTTAATAAAATGAATATGTTTTTTAATGATATCAAGAAATGCCAAAGAAACGTACCATATGTTTTTTCTTCGTCAGGTGTGTCATTATTGGCATATGTTCTGTACAGTGGCGGTAGATTGAAGGAACTCTGGTCTAATAAAATGAATATGTTATCTACTGGCCTCATTTCATCATTTAATTTGAAGTGTCAACATGAACTTTAAGGGTACATTATTTTATCACAGTGTTATCTTTGATAGAAATACATTTTTGCAAAAAAGGTAGGAGTACTACAACTGATTAATGAAAAACCATGCTATAGTTTTAATATTACCTGAACCAGTATACCCACTATACATTGTTGTGCTAATGTATGTGCTTATTGATGTTACCAAAATAACATTCTACCACGTTTGCTATGCAACGCCAGTTTTGATTGGTTTAAAACCATGTATTATTTGCCAGTAATCACTCTCGTGTCAATAATACACGCTCGTGAGTCACGGCTGTTACAATCTTTCCTCTCCAAAATCGTGCATTTGTAAACAAACATGGCAACGCCAAAACGTTTGAACTTCGGAGACCGTGTATTTGACAACGGAGAAATTTGCCAGATTGTTCTTTCTATCAACCCAGAGCCGACTTTACTAAACAATATGTTGTAAGGTCAGTTTCCACAGGCAAACTTTGGAAAGCATTTCTACATGAATTGTTGGCCGACATCCGCGAAAGTTCTCTTAACGTTGCCGTCAACTGGCTTGGGATTGACGTCAGCTTTTGAATATTCATTAGCACGCGCGCCTTATCGTTTCTTATGAATTGTAACAGCCATGTAGCGACACATTTCCCGGGGTTTCTTTGTCGTTTTTCTATTAGAAAGAGGCCTGCGGCCTTCGTTATTAATTTAATTGCAAAATATCGTCGTCGTCGTTGTATATCCCGCAACAATACGCGAATCATCGTTAATTATTTCTTAAATAAACATCAGACTATTGTTGCTGAGCGTGAGAATGGAGAGTAACGGGTCCTTTTTTTGTCTTTTTTTGTCTTTTTTTTTTTTAACAAAGAATATATTTGTATTGAAATATATCAACAGTTACCTATTGATAATATTCCCGATAACTTTAAAATGTCATGAAATAAAGAAGCGTACCTGGTGTTTGATAATGTTGATATCTAGACAGTTCCAGTGGGTCGAAGCGAGCCTTGTGAAGTGTTTTTCTAGTATTTAATGATTTGAAACAAAGGGTTGCCATTTCGACTTTGCTTCTCCTCCTTACCGGAAACGAGATAAAATTATTGTCGCCTCCAGGTATAATTGTAATGAGGATACGCCCATCTTCACACACTTCCAGAGAGCAATTTGAGCCAAGAATTACTTCAATTTGTTTTATTCGCTTCACACTCAAGCTTGGTGATCGACAACCTGACAGTTCTGACAGGCCCATTTCTTCTCGTCGGTTTTTGATTGTGCTTTGGATTTCAGACTGCTCTACTACTTCGGCGTGTAGCATCCACATCTTGTCTTCATATCCAGGACCAATGAATAGGAGAATATTGTGGGGGCATGCTCCGTGCATCTTTTGAGCTTCTTTAAGTAATTTTTTTAGACTCCTTCTTAATTTGTATTGTTTCCTCCTTCCGACAATGTTGTTCCTGTCATAAAAAAAACAAACAAAAAAAACCTGTTATTCTCGTATACATATTGATAACCAATTATACCTTACCTCAATCATTAGCGTCTTCTAGATTTAGCCCAATACCATTCTTGCTTTGTTACATAATACATACGCATGTGTGTTAATGTTGCTACCCATTCTGTTGCTCATTGATGTATTCATGTAAAATTTATATTGTTGTACATTGTTGCAACTTAAATTGTACGTTCCGATGACGTCACATTGTTTACATATCCCGTATTGTGTCTGCACTGCCTGACACGAAGTCTTCATTCTGTGTTTTTAATTGATTTTTGGTTAGTTTTCTTATATTTCAATTGATCAGATAGAACAACTTCAATTAATACGAGGCATGAATGTAGTTTTACGAAAAAATGGAATGATGCTCATAAGACTTCAACTTTGACTTTGTGCATTCGTGATCGCAGCTTGGATCGGCTGTCATAGCAACGACAAGGACGATGGTTTTACCACAGTGTTGAATCTAAAAACTTGCATGTACAACCGAAAACATCTAACTATACCTTATGTCTTTGGAAACCATCTGTAAATAATTACATGTAATTGAATTAATAACAATCCATTGCATTCGTCTTTCTACGTGTATTCGTTTCTATATGCCGATTTCGATACTTAAAACACTGAAGAGTTCTAATATTGAAGCATGAACATTAACACTTGCTCTATAAATTGTCCTAGAGCACCCGATTACCCAAAATCAATAATTCTGAAACAGATAAGAGCGTGAATGTATGTGTACGTGAACAACGAAAAGTGCTGTACATTCTTACGAAAATGACAAACATCTTCAAAATTATTAAAAAGTAATCAATTAATCGGCATTTTGTCAACTAAAACCGGTTTATAACGCCGTTTTATAACTGTACGTGACTGTACGTGAATAAGTAGAAGAATGTAAAGCACTTTTCCTCGGTTTCTACGGCGAACAAGTGTATCACGTTTATTTGTAGGACAAAATACGTTACTCGGGTGTTCAGGCCACATATACCATCCAAGTGTTCATGTAGTCCTTCGTGTCAGTTATGTGATTACGCAAGAACACGAGGACTGACGAAAACATCCCGATAAGGACGTTACACACCTAACATAACAATCCGGTCGATAATACAAACAGAACTGACGGGGAAAATATTAAACAATGAATTTATTTTAAAACATAACGGTTTGTGTTCTGTTTAATTATCAATGCAACATTAACCTTCATGCGTATTGTTTAAAACAAATATAGTACAGCTACAAACACAGCAAAAATATTTCCCACGTGTTGATAATTTTCTATCTTATTCTATTATTGGGTAAACGGCAGAATTTTCTAACGGGAAGTATCCTTGAATGATTACTAAGCTAGTAGTTGGGTCTTAATAGCCAATGACTGTTAAATCCTATGGATATCTTGTGTTTATTTCCGGTATATTGGTAAATATGGTAAGCCACTGAATGCAATTGTTTAAATAGATGGTTACATACCTGGGAAATGAGTTTGTTTCAAAGCTACAGAAGTTTCCGGTTAACATCTTAACTTCGACATCTTCGTTGATTGTGATTCCATCATCTCCGATATGGATGCAATATAACTCATATGTTGTTGGATCATCTTCTGCCATTGATCTCAAAGGAATGGTTACTTTGATAGGTTGTAAAAAATCTCCATCATGTTGGATACAAACAGTATCAGAATAGACCGCAATTTCTGTTAATGGGAATGTCTTTTCCGAAACGGGTTCGACCTGTAAATACCATAATTACAGAAATTAAGCTTGGTATCCAATATCAAAATTGACAAAAACACTTGTATAGACTTATGTGTAAGGGTGTCTGTAAATTGTGTTTTGTTTTCACAAAATACTCATGTTTACCGTTATTCGTATCTTTTCTTTGGACTTCAAGGTTCCTGCGGGAAAATCAAGCTTCACGGCACTATTTTCTGGACAAACATGCGAATACTCTGTCTTCGGATCCAACGACAATGTCCTGCACCTGGGAACAAATCGTTATTTCGCTGATACACAAGGTTGTTTTTAGTAATATTTTCAGGAGTTTAAATGTTATCTCCGAAGGGTTACATAGAAAATGATTACTTTGGCACTTTCCAACATACTTTTTGATGTCGTATTTATTTCATTAACCACTTTTGATATATGCATGATAACATAATTTTTACATGATCCGACCGAATTAAGACTCCCATGTTTCACCTTGCAAATAAAGAAAGACACTTGTACTCTCAAATTAGTTTCCGAATGCTGATTTTTTTCTATCTACCCTATGACGAGCATTTGGATTTCTAACATTTTTACTCGCTATATATCTTGATTGAACAGTACTGATGAATTATATTTGTTCCCCATTGCATGTCGCTAATTACTTACGTGATTTTTTTAAGGACGGTTTCGAATTCAGACTTCATCCTTTGAAATACATATACAAAGAAAACGATTAAGCAAAGGCGAAAAAATAACCATAAACATATAGGTTTCAATTAAGGTTTTATTTTAAATGCTATTATTAATCTTTATATCTAAATATTTTCCACAGAATATTGATATACTCATGGGACAAAATTATGTTCTTTTCTTAACCTACTTGTTGTTTTTATTCCAAGCATTTAATTGACCGTCAGAACAGGTAGCAGAGACCATGTAAAGTATTTCAATTTCAACTATAGTATATTGATGATGTATTATCTTAAAGAACAAAACAATTTTTGAGCTGTATGATAAGCATGATTATTTCAATTAGTCCGTCATATTTTTCCGATTCTAAGTAGTAGTATTCCTGATTTCTCAACCCACTGTTATGCGGTAAAACTTAACAACATGACGTTTCGAAAATGCAGTTTCCAAGACTTTGGTAAGTATTATGATCGACATCATGATTTTGTTGTGTGTAATGGTGTCAGGATGTGTTCGATACTTGTTAATATGCCTCATGGTTCCGTTGTATGCACGCTAGTTCTCATTTGGTATATGACCTATGTGACATAAACTCCTATGACGGGTGTAATAGACGGAGTAGAAGACACATTTATCCTTTTAGATCACCTTTCTTATATTCCTTGAAAATTCGTCCTTTGTGAATAATTTGCCTTTGCTTGATCAATTTTGAATTAAAATAACTGTTCCGCTTGCTTCTGATATTATCTTGCCTGTTGCAATTTTTTTATCTTTTGTTTCCAGCAAACTGTTGTTTTACAGGATAATTAACGTCACTCAGATTTCATCCTTTGAATTAAATTTTATATGACAGCTGACACAATATGGTCAGGATTAAAAGGTAGCAAATGTCTAAACCAAAATCTTACTGTTTCAGACGATCGACCAAGACACTGGATTTCCTGGGGGGAAATATGAAAAGAAAATCAAAATATTCTAGCGTGAATATTTCTTAATATATTTTATCAGACAATTCAAAATATCATGTATGAAAAAACTGTTATTTAATGACATACTTACATTATCAATCAGCGATACAAAATCCGAGCTCAGAAACGTCTTTGATGAAATAAGATTATCTAACGTTAACTTCATAATTATTCCATTAAGAGACGCCCATCGAATAATTATTTTTGGCTCATGATTTCTTTACGATTTTACTTACAAAACACTTAGGGCACCATCAAACCTGTGGGATACGAAAATGGAATTACATGGTTGTAAGGTGATGTTTGATCGAAATAATATCTGATATTCAGTAATATTTGAATATTAGTTGGTCCTTAACGCCGGCTACCGAGATCATTTGCAAATGATAATCTCGTAAATTAAAATATGTCCATGTTAATAATAACGAGATTTCATTTCAAATGTCTGGACCATCTTTAATTATGTTTGCTAAAGCTTAATATTGAACTTAGTTTCCAACACATGTTGTTTTAACTTTGATGTGATATGCAATGTTGCAGGACATTAAATATTAAACTTGCCTTTCTATCAATAATTCGATATATTCCACTCTGAAACAAATAAAGATAACTATCAGTTTTGAACATTATTACTTCATCAGTCCTTATTTCAACACTTTCACGTTACTCGTATGTATGAAGATTCTAAGAGAAAAGGAAGCATGTTTTACATCGATATAAGAGTCAGTATTAAAACATGCCACATTTCCTGACCGAGCACTTTCCTTTACTTTATGTGCAATTTACCTTCAATTTATGCAGATGAGAAATTTTCAAGTAATATATAAAATTTACTGCAGATATGAATCTCAACTTAACAGAAATTATTTGTTAGAAATACCTCTGAATTAATCAAATTCAAAGTTTTTTTTCAGCTTTTGTTTATTTTTGTTTTAATAACTTTTATTGTTTTTCCAAGACGAGCAAAAATATACGCCTGTCCGTGCCAAAAGTGCAATGTTGTCAAGAAAATACAGATATTGAAAAAAAGATTATACGTATAATAAACGTGTCAATCAAGTATCTGTGCAAAATTTGGGAAAGGGAATAAGAGATCAAAACAAAATCACATATGTTGCTAGAAGATTGGATGAATACAGTTCACAAAAATGGCCGGATAAGATTTTGTTTACAGGCATAGAAAAAAATATATAACTGTCACCAAAAGCCGTATTCAAACGAAAAAGCAAAGGTGCGCAACTTGAGTATGGGATGACTACATTCAAATGTTTCGAAAAGGTACCATGAAACGTGAAGGAGATGTCCAAACAACATACTGTTATGAACAGACAATCGAGTTCCAGTAAGCCTCTACTACTGGAGTGACTTACTGAAAAAGGAGCACATTTTGATTACTCAGATGTGATTTAGGTCATAATTAGACATGGGGGAAACTAAAAAAAAACTTATACTTTTATCAGAATGGTTGCCATTTTGATGGGGAAAATCAGGCAGAGGTAACAAGAAATGCAAAAAACAAAAACAAACAAAAAATAAATAAATAAAAGGCGAACGTGCCAATAGGCCTTAACGGTCATCTAACTCTAAAGACCCTTATATTACTGGATTATGCATTCTCTGTAGCAAGTACTGTGGCACTGTTGGCCATGGCACCCATCTTGGATTTTGGATCAACCCAAATGATAACAACACTTGATCAGGACCATCTCGGGATCATTTCTGATAAATAAGAGCTGAATCCCACTGGTGCAATTTCAGGATAAGTTTGAAATAGGTGTTGTTCAGGAAAACCATGATTGCGCAATAATATTTCAAAATGGCCGCCGTGGCTGCCACGTCAAAGTGTTTACAAGGCCGAAAAATAACAAAACTTTGTTGGCTCTCCGTCCTTAACATCCTCACCAATTCCCAGCTCAACGGTACCAGTGGAACTGGACAAGAAGTTTATAATGTGTTTTTTCAAGATGGCTGACATGGCGGCCATCTTGGATTTCCGACCGACCCGAAAAATAACAACACTTGGTCAGGGCCATCTCAACATCATTTCTATAAGAGCTGAATCCCACTGGTGGAATTTGAGCAGAAGTTTGAAAAAGGTGTTGTTCAGGAAATCCATGATTGCGCAATCATGTTACAAAATGGCCGCCGTGACTACCATGTCAAAGTTTTCAAGAGGCTGAAAAATAACAACACTTTGTTCGCTCTCCTTCCTTAACAACCTCACCAATTTCCAGCTCAATGGCACTAGTGGAACTGGAGAGGAAGTTTGAAATGTGTTTTTCAAGATGGCTGACTTGGCGGCCATCTTGGAATACTGACCGACCCAAAAAATAACAACACTTGGTCAAGATCATCTAAAGATTATTCAAGGCAAGTTTCAGCGCAATCACATCAGTGGAACTTGAGAAGTTTGAAATGTGAAAAGTATACGCACGGCGGACGACGACGGACGAAGCACGATGACTATAGGTCATCCTGACCCTTCGGGGTCAGATGACCTTATAAATAAAAATAAATAATGATAATAATAAATTCTGCGCTTATATAGTATTATAAAAAGAGATTTTTTAGATCTAAGAAAAAGCAAATCCTCCGAAATGACTGATAACTACATCCTACAATTAATCATATACATGTAATCCATGTGCTATCATTTCAGTTATAATCATATCAATCTAGTGTCTATATACTTACACCCCTGTATGTAGATTAAAAAAGAGTGTGGGCCATCTGTAAGTATACAAATAAGTATAATATCAATCAATAATTTAACCTGTCACAGGTATTGTTTACTACGCAGGTGGATAAATATAAAAACGCCTTTCAATAAGACAGTGCCAATCTATGCTTATATTTGTATTCTAAAATCAGACATGACATTTACAGTTTTCATATAATGAGTCTCAGCTGAAGTAGAAGTCTTGTATAGTGTCTTTTCATTGAATAATTAGATTATTGTATAGATAATTGTTATAAACTATAATATTAATGATTAATTTAAAATGATCTTACTAATAGCGAAGAAAGATATACCTGTTTTTAATGCACTCATATAAGATACATTATTTGTTAACAATGCAATTGCAAAAATGACACAACACTAATTAATTTAGAAGTTTGTCGTCGCAATGAGTTTATGTTATAAACATAAAAGTAAACGGGAATCTTGTATGTATCTCAACTGGTAAAAGTTATCAGCTTTACCGTAATACAGAAATAAAAGCCCAAACATTCCCCAAATTTCTTTAAAATTAAAGTTTTTGAAAATGAAACTTAGTCCCGTGGTAGAAAATTGATCGCTGCCAACGACAATCAGTACATGCGTTCGCTGGCAAGTTCATGAACTTAAACGAAAATGACGGACGCGGCCGCGGAATATATTACCGATTATCTGCACAAATAAAATATTTTTTCTATCAAAGTTAGCTGGTAATATGAGTATTAGCTTCTTAATTTTATAAATCTTTTAAATCATTGTGTTCGAATGAAGGAACGCCCCTTTTTATACGTTTTATAATACCTGTTCGAATACGATATTTTCATCTATTCATTGCAATATTTAATTAGTAATATTTCGTTGCATACATACCCCTTTTCTTCAAATCTGTCAATAAAAGAACAACAAAATTGATAACTGTTGCATTTATATACTCAATGCTGCATTGTGGTTCAGGACATGGTTTGCGGCAGATTTTAACTTCATTGACAAAGTAATGACAAAAGAGTGAGATTGTTGCTATGAGGTCATATCCATTTTTTGTGTAATTGAATATAATGCAGCATATCCTTTTAACGACCGCATTCAATACCTTCATATTCCCTGAAAGTTGTGGGGTTTTTTGTTGGTTTTTTTTTTTTTTTTTTGCCTCGGTGATGCTATGCCAATGGTAAGCCGAGATGACAGGGGTCAAATGTTTATTTTTCCAGACGTTTTAATATATCTATTCAATACTTTGAAACAAACGATCTATTCCTTTAACGAGTTGAACAAAAATTATCTTTCTTCCAATACTATATACTATACAGAGGTATTCAATGCCAAGCAACTTTTTTTTCTAAAAAAAAACACCAAACATTCCCTTTATAAACCATAGTTACATTTACTCAAATTATATCAAAATGGTGAAACGTGAACCCAAGGGTATTGAAAGTATCTTAATACTGTAAAATTTCATTGAAATCGGTTCAAGTGTTTCGTATATGGTGTCGGAAATGTAAATTGTTTACAGACGCACGACGCACGGAGCATGACTACGGACCAGAGGGCCTTTATCGCTCTCCTCGATTGGTTCAGTGATTATTGGAAAATATCTCATTTAAGTTAGATTACAAATACTTTTCCCAGTTTGGGATCTGCCACTCTGTACCATGCATAGGTTCTGGGTATATGATATCAAAAATATTAACGAAACCATTATTCCAACTCAAAATAGATAAACCAATGGCAACATACATGTATGCACAAAAAAGGAGATTTTTTTAATTTGAAAACATACAAAGAAATTAGGGCAAGGTATCCTGGAAGAATAAGCGTCCTTTGCTTCATCGAAAACAGCCGCAAATCTTGGTCAAATCTAGAGTACTTCACAATAATGACCTATTATAATGACAATGGAACTCACTGGAAGATAAAACAGTTTACATCGTCCAAGGAAACGCAATAATTCCCAATGAGATCATGATATCTTCCATAAAACTTTCTTATGGTTTTCATTTACCTGTATCGCACAAGTTTGGGATTCAAAGCTTCAGGTAAAATATTGTTTTTAGTGAGGAACTACTGTAATGTTTGTCAGTATTACGAATACCGTACGTTTTGCATTTGAAAATATTGTGAAAAAAACCCAGAAGTATTCGATTCTAAATACAAATCAGAAAGACCATGTTTTACAAAGTTTTGGACTAAGTTGACAATGCCCCTGAGGACCAAAAAAAGAAGAGAAACATCAAGACGTGCAGAACAAGTACTTTAGATAGTTTACTCTAGTATCCTATTTTAGTCTTGCCCTTCACACCAAGGGGACAGATCCAACGCTGAAACAAAATTATTTCCCTTCACCAAAGGATGTCCTAGACCATTTAGGCAAAATTCTGTCGTTCCTACCGTTCACTACTCACCTGCCATACGTTAGTACAAGTGACATTTTTCTTCATAAGTTTTAAACATATGCATTGTTATCGATAAAAAGTATTAATTTGACATATATACTTACTGTTCATGAAGCTTTTCGATTTCTTCCAGACTGAAAAATAGATTTCATCTGATGTTATACAAAAAGTGTTTTTTAAGATTATGAATTCAAATAAGAGTAATTAAAGATGACCGAGTGGTATTTTTTAACAAAAATATAATGAAAAATCCCACTGAAATCGAAAAAAATAATTATGAAAACCTTCATAAAATATTAATAATATGGAGTTTCATATAGCGCTATAACAAAGCAACATAGCCGTCTCATAGCGGTTCTAAAATTATTATCCGTGGTTATTGGGCCTTTAGCAACCAGCCAATGTCTTTTTCAAATCCCTGGGGGCATATAATCGGAGCTGCCATTTAGGGGCTAACAGCTTACACACGACATTTCTTGCACCGCCCTATCACGTATTCATTTACAGCTGAGTCGACTGGAACACAACGGAGTAAAGTATCTTGTTCAAGGATCAAATAAGCACCCTTCGGTCACGTAGCCCTACGTACTACCACTAGACCACCGTGCCTCCTAAATCACTAAGATTGGTCACAGTAGAAAAAAACTTAACAATGTAAAACTATTGTTGAATATGAACTATTTTTTATTCATTCATTAAAGATGATTCATAACAACACTGCATAAATATTTGCTTTGAAGAATCAGTAAATTTTGGACGAAAAGCTCATTACAATTACTATATTTCGTACTCTGATCGTACAATATCATTCCTCAAGGAGGCGTTATCAACCCATAGTGATGATCAATAGCTTACATAAATCAAAAGTTACCGTAATATTTGACAAGTCGGAGATTTGCTTATTTTAATTCCTGCGAATAAGTAATGACCAGTAAAGCAGTAGCACCGTGAGTCAAAACAATTGTAGGGCAATATTTACATTCCCGGTGTGTACTCTATAGCTGGCTTTACTAATAAAATTGACACAAACACCTCGGTAAACGATAGTTTGGTTCGTAGTTATAAATTGTAAACATTAGATTCGGGGCCTAGTATGGGCGGCGGAAAGGGCAAAATCCATTAAAACAAAACCAATGTCAAAAATCACATCAAAAGACAAAATCAACATATGTTTTGGAACAATAAATGTTCAAAACCAAACCAATAGACAAACGGAAATCAATAGTCACGGCTGCAGAATCAAGAAATCTAAATCAATGAACTCACAAACTGACGCTAGGCGGCGTTGTGTTTCAGTATACGTCATCGATACAGGTCACCGTGATTTCGTGTACGCCGCACCCGGACCCGGACCCTGATCCGATCCCCGTACTAGGAATATTGATATCATTTTTTTTTTATCTCAACAACAACTCAATGAATCTTATAAATCCTGCTTAATATTTGAAAAATCTGACATTTTCAAACAAAACGGAAGCAAAACCTAGCACTTTTGAAATCGTGAATTGACATTTTTCAGAGCGTGATATTGTGTACGCCGCACTCAACCGTGACAATTTACGGTTTTTGGCTATTTATTCGTGAAAAACGGTTTATTTCTATGATATGTTTGATTCCACACTTCAAGTTAACCTAGATGTTGATCGCTGACAAATGGTCCTCATGTTAAGTTTTGCTTATCAAAATATCAAATGTATATATACTTCGTTACCATCGCCTGTATGATGGATTTGTGTTGCTGCTGCTCATGAGACGTGTACAAGTATATCATACGTCTCTGTGCTGCTGTTGTTGGTTTCATTCGTAGTGCATACCCAGCAAACACACAGCATTTTCGCAACGAAATAATTCAGGATTTACTAGGGAAAAATGAGATTTATTCATAGAGTCGTTGTTGAGGAAAAGATAATATCAATATTCCTGGTACGGGGATCGGGTCCGGGTCCGGGTGCGGCGTACACGAAATCGCATGGACCTGTATAGATGATGTATACTGAAACACAACGCCATCTAGCGTCAGTTTGTGAGTTCATTGATTTAGATTTCTTGATTCTGCAGCCGTGACTATTGATTTCCGTTTGTCTATTGGTATAGTTTTCATGTCTGTTGGTTTGGTTTTTTTGTCTATTGGTTTGGTTTTCTTGTCTATTGTTTTGGTTTTGAAGATTTGAAAAGGATGTCTATTGATATGATTTTTGACATTGGTTTTGTTTTAATAGATTTTTGCCCTTTCCGCCGCCCATAGCCTAGGTTCGGTCCACTGAAGCTTCATTCAATTTGTTTGTGAATTGAAGTTGTAAGTGTTTGAAATATCTCAAGGAAATGAATAAATATATGCTGTTTTTGTTGAGCAATTTTCTGATTTCTTCCTGAAGGGGATAATGTTTTCTGCTTAGAATTAGCTGTTTTGCTATTCCATCAGCTGTCTGGCTGTTCCGTCAGAGCGTATAACGCCGAAAGAAGAACGATTATGAATTTTGTTAAAGTAGCGGGAAAATATCAGAATGCAAATGAAAGAAGAGGAAAACAATCCTTAACGCCATGTGTGGAGGGGAATATATGCAAATGGCGTGGACTACTAGCGTTTGCCTTATAAAGCGCATTGAAAATGTTCCTTTTTTCTCATGGTGATATTCTTTAATCACATTGCCTAACTAGCCTAGATATATCATCTAGAATGATGATGATAAGTTATTTGTTTTAGATTTTCAGAAAATGAGTTATCGATGAAACAAAGATATACAGATAGCGATCCTGCTATTTAATGTACTCTCGCTCGTTCAGATACTTTATTGCGATATTTGTATTTGCCAATATTACATATGTGGTGTTTCGAAGACCAGTGTTGTATCATTTCAAACCATACTTCAGTATTTCGGTAGTTGTTCACAGTAACAACTAGTGTAAGATTTCATGACTAGCTAAGAACATCTTTCTCAACGTTTACTCGCAATTATAAGTTAACAACATAAAAATGTTCATAACAGAAGTTTAACCGTCCCTGTGTGGATGTATACATCTTTTTTCAGAATATCATTCAAGGTTGTCTTATGATATCAGCTCACCGATAGACTGAATTATGCGAAAAAATACTCCGTGGCCCTATAAACGTAATTTTCTAAAAATGAATGCATACGCTTGGTTTACAAGGGACGGCAACTCTCTGTTCCCGTGTGTATCTAGAATATTGTGACTAATAAAGTATACTTACACGTCTGAACTCTTGTATAAGCTGAAATAAATTGAAGTAAACTTTGTTAGTGCATTTCTTCTAAGTAAAAAAGCTATATTCCATTGACAGTTTTAAATGGTTAATTAGTTTACAGAGATTGCGTGCATAACGATACATTCTATTGAATGTTGCTAAGTTTGGTGTTTTTATTCAACTCATTGAGATTAGGTGGTGGGATATAATTCATCTGGATAGTGACACCGTTAAGAATTCCAACATTGGCACACGTTTTAAATAATATCTAATTTTGCAAAAACACTTGAATATCAGAGTAGAAATTTGTAACGAAAGGGTATGCTAATGACTTCGTTGTCTTTCACACATGCTGTTTTCAATTATTATTTTCACCAGTTTTTTTCCACGCCTAATTGCTCGGAGTCATATTTATAAGCTTGTTATGACAATGAAGCACACGTTGAAAAATATGAATCCGTATTTTCCAAGCAAGGTAATAGCTTTTGGATTTTGTGTCAAAGAACGAAAACTAGGTGTATATTCCGTTGATGTTCTTTCTTCAAACTTTGATAACATTAAACGTCACATTATTTAGCACTTTTTACTGTATCTTATAAAATAAAACGCAATAACGTCTAAGTAAAGCATTTAACCTTGTCCTAATATGAACATTTCTGGTAATGTTATTAAATCAATATTTGCCAGTACTCAACAATTCTACATTATCCCATATTAATTACGCATTTTAACACATTAAAATGAGAAAATCATTCAACAGGAATAGAAAATTTTCATAAAGTATATAAAGAAGGTCACCAATATAATAATCATATGTTACACACCTTTCTAGTATAGACCTCAGTTCGTCTGTAGTCCTGTTTATGAAAGCAATGAAAACATTAAAACATGAACGGCTGGGGAATATGTAGACTGGCCACCAGACCCTAAGTTATTTTGTAAAAAAATTGCCAAGCTAAATTCCAATACCAGATTATCTGCCCCTAATTTGAAACTTCAGACATATCCTAGGGATCAAAATCATAAAGCTCAATTTTATTTACAATTTTAATATTCTATAGACAGGGGGCCAGTCTAGGGAATATGAAACGGGTAGGGAAAAACCGTGGTTGTGCCCTAGTATTGAAAACTGGGCGTCAAGATGATCACATTCATCTTTATATCGATTGTACACAATACATACTAATTGCAGTTCATTGATAAACTTTTTGTATGCCTGCAACACTAAATATACAGGGTATATAAAACAATAATCCTTAAAGTTCAATCATTATATCAATACTCGATATACCTTTCTGGTACCAATGACTGTAATAGTTGCTGTCACAATAACATTGATTACCATATTGATACAAACTGCTCATATATTTCCTTAAACTGTTAAGCATTGCAAACGATGCAGGCTTGTTGAAATGGTTGAAACAAATATAACATTCTAGCCGCGGATAATCATGATGGACAAATTGGTAAAAAGTATTTGCATGTGAACATGAGTAAAATGATCATGTGATCAGATGGTTATATCTTCCTTTCCACCACCACAGTCAATACTACCAGCCAATCCCACCTGCATAAGCTTAAGGTTTATGACATATTGTGTAAACAAGCTTTTTATCGACGAACGAACACATGTGTGTGTGTGTGTGTGTGTGTGTGTGTGTGTGTGAGTGGGTGTGTGTGTGTGTGTGTGTGCGGGGGGGGTGTGTGTGTGTGTGTGTGTGTGTGTGTGTGTGTATTTAAAGAAGACCTTGATATGTGTTAAAGCATTTTTATATCTGTATTGAATGACGAATGAAGACTGAATATGTTTACAAAACAGTGCTTCGAGGGAACAACATTATACACTCCAAAGAACATTTTTCATCGATTAAGGAAGTAAAAACGAACGGTTTAACTTGACTTACACATAAGGACATAAGTTTAGTAAACGACACACATATACCATCAAAATCAACAATATTCCTTGCGATTTAAGAACCATGTAAGTTGAGGTCAGATATCAATGTTTTGAACTACATCATATAAGATACATTGATTTAATTATAAAATCATTTTCGATATACAAAATAATGTTATTTCATATAAAATGTAGAAATATATAAAAAGGTTTACTTACTTGTCCTTAGCAGAATTCAGATCATTCAGACTGAAAAGGAAAATCATTTCAGGGAATATGAAAACCCAAGTACGTCTGAAGAACCCTATAATAATAGAATACATGATGTTTTTAAGTCGATAGTAATTTACATATGATTCGTAATGTTGGCCTTTTTGACTGCTTATTAGCTTGCATAATAATAAGGATGAAAAATAATACTTACGCAGAAGACCGCAGTTTGACCCATTCAAATCTGAAATAATTTCAAATGTTTGTATAATAGTTTAATAGGTCAAATACCCGTCCATAAAGTATATATCTAATAATCAGTACAAAAGTGCATTATACAGTTATGTCTCATTTGGACTCTTTATTGATGCTTTGGATAATTTTGTTTATCTAATAAGAATTTGAACAGACAAAAATCATATAATGGGTATAGGCAGGTACAATGTATATACTTCTATCTTTCGCTGACTGGTATTTTTCACAATACCAAAACTACTTCTATACGCTTTTACACCCTCCAAAAGTTTGGATTTCTAAACAGGTCCTCTTGATTTAAGGTTGGTGGATAATTAATTTGCATTCTTAAGCAACTCTGCCGTTGGTCATGTCAACCTCTTTAATTGGTATATACAATTCGGTCTGATGAGTGACCATTATTACGCTTTTCACATCCAAAACATCGACTGCTGATATTACAGCAAAGGAACCCTATTGCAAAATGTCCCTAACCTATCGTAATCAATATCAATAAAAAAAAGCCCCCTATTTGTTTTTATTTCAATAATTTTCAGAAACCTATCTGGACAATTACAAATTCTCAGGCCAGAAGTGTACTTTTATAGTCTCATTATTACGAGGATTTTCTGTGTATATGTGTCCTTTACTCTTCTTTTGAGTGCAGAGATGGTCATGCTTACAACGGATTTATCGAAACCAGTTTTTGCTATCAGAATGGTTGTCGTAAATAAAATGTACATTCTGAAGCACGACAGATTATTGGGCATTCTTTGATATTATAACTGTCAACGAAAACTGGCTAAACAGCGTCCAGTGAGTTGTTTGACGTGTATTGTCTCCTACGAAAATTTAAGACCATGACGACGAGAAGATAATATTTTCTTCACTTTTCTGCTTTTTAAAAGATAACTGTATGCAACAAATAATTGTCTGATACCTTAATGTTACAAAGATACTATGCAGTAATGACCCAGCTAGAAAACAAATCTTTCTTTAAATCAGTCTCTTGTTATACCAAAATGTGTAAGAATGTACCTTAAGATACCTTAACAAAATTCTCCGACATAACACAGGTGAAAGAATCAGCAACAAACTTGGTGTATTGATGATATTTTAACTGTCAAATTTGTTCAATGTCAACTTCAGGGAACTCTTTCCTGTTAAACCTGTTCACCATGATGGAGATTTACCATTTGCGTTCATATCCTACATTCTTAGGAAATGTGTTTTCTAATATTTTGATTTCACATGATTATAATTGGGTTTTTTTCAAAAGAACAGTTTAATCATTTGAAACCCTGTGCGGATTTTTATTATGACCAATTTCATTTTTGACTGGGGTAAAAATTGACGTATGAAATATATTTCTCAAGTAATCTAAACAATGAAGAATCAACATTTTTTTCTACATAAGGATTTGATAATATACTGATTGAATCCTGATAAATACCATTTATTAATCATTATTTCAGGAAGCTTACATTTCACATAGTGGTCGTTTTGTTACTATTCTTATATAAATGTTGCAGATTGAAACTAAAAGCATATTATAAGAGATTTACCTGTATTGGAAAATGGTTTGCATTATTGTTCAAAATCGCCAAACTAAAGTATCAAAGTTTGTTTTACGTCTAATTTGCATTAGGATGATGATAATTTGATATCTTGAAAACATTGCCACTTTAAATATTTAACTTTCTATAATAAATTGGTAAAATTGGCTAAATTTCCTGTCATCCTTCCAGTTAATTATTCCAAGTAACTATTTCTTTGGAAAACATCTAAGGTTTGGCTTGGAGGTATTATTGGATGATTCTTTCTGGTAGTTCTATATTGTTACTTGAGTGCTAGAAGTAATACGTTTAGGTTCATTACTAGAAGGGAAATGAAAAGTCCGCGGCAAGTGGAAAATATAGAGATATACCTCCAGATTATAACCTGTTTGTAGCAATTAAGATGTAAGAAACCTATCTTAAAATGTAATTAAACATCTAGAACTGACTAGCATTTGATGAAGAACGTATTACGAAGGCCCAATGTTCCTGTATTGCTCTCTTGATTTGCACTTCAAAAAGTGAAGAAGTTTGAATATTTCAGTTCAGGTCATAGATGTGAAAGTAATCACGGCATTAGTTCACTTAGTCCTTTGTTAATTACAATTAAAACATATGCAAGTTTATTTCACTTACAAAACAACATTATAGTAAGCTTTGTCGTCGGACAATTTGAGGAAACAAAACTAACCACCAATGTAGCATTGCAGTATTTTACAGAAATATACCCTTTAAAAACTCGATGACAGAATAAGATGACGATGCATAGATAAGTTAACATATAATGTTTATAATGTTTATACTTACATGGACAAAGCCTCACTGAAATATGAATTTATTTTGAAGTCAATGATACGTTTGCGTTAAACACCAATATTTTCCGATTAACACATTATTGCTTGCATCAATCTTTTCAACTATGAATAGATCGAACTGCGTTCTCGAACATAGGTAATATCTAATATAACATGCAATACTTAAAATTGCGAAATTATTGTAAATCGTATTGTTTCCGGTTTAATTTCCTATCTTGTTTCCGCCGTGGACTTTGCATAGGGCAATATGATTATACGCGATAACGATTAAATCTGTCCGGTCTCTACGAAAAAAAGTCTTGTGTCAGCGCGCCAGATCCCATAACCCTGATTAACTGAATACTTCTCCACGGAAATCTCATCTAATCGTTATTTCACTCAACGGAGTGAAAACAGATTTTTAAAATGTCTTTTGTTGTTGTAATATGCATCGCCTTAAACACTTACCTACACTCAGGAACGTGCGATGCAATCAATTGGTCCTTGACACTGTTATAAAAAAATAAGGAAAATCTCAGATTAACCATGTTTCAACTAACAAATGTTTACTCATCAATGACACAAAAATTAAAAATAAATATACAACCTGTATAGTTCATGAAACCAATGCTTTAATTTGCGATGATACATACACTATAAAGAGTACATAGAATCAAACATTAAAGTGCTTGTCTTACTCATTGAGTCGTTGCAGTCTGTTTGAGTCAACTCTGAAATCAGAAAAGATTGATCAAAATTTAACTATCTGATATGGTGACATCATGACCACAACTATTCTGCTAAATGACACGTAGTAAATTCTACATTCCAAACATAACCTATTCCTATAAAGGGACTAAACGGTGTTTTTATTGCGTTTACGGTGGTATGAACGCAATGGGATACAGATAGTTCTATATAAACGCGCTATATATTAAATTTGTCTGTATCCCATTGCGTTCATACCACCGTAAACGCAATGAAACACAATTCAGTGCATATATTTACATTAAACAATTCGTTGAAATACCGTTCGAAGAAAATAAAAGTGGTGATGTGTTACGACGTTGGTAAATACGGCAGTCGTGTTTGCTAAGATAATATAGATCCAGTGAATCAACGTAAAGACACCAGATTTGTTTACAAAACTAGAAGAAACAACTCAATTTTTTTGTAGAATAATTTACGTTTTCAATTCATTAATATATTTACAATTCACAATTACCGTCTCGCATTAACTATGGTTGTCAAGCACTGCGGGTATTGACACAGATTTAGTAGTGACGTGGTCGATTGTTCTATAGGAACTGTACGCTTCAGCCATTTGTTGTTAGCTTACCTCGTGGAGAAGTTAAATATTCACTCATTTCCGCAATGTTCAGTTTAGTTTTTGACAAAACACTCATTTGACATTAGCTTTTCGTACAGAGATCATCGGGTATCAGGGGAAAACGCTAAAAATGCGTTGATCAGTCCATTGAAAATGGCGACGTCTAGGTGACGTTCCGGTAACGTCACAAAGAGACGACGTCATGATTATGTTACCGATTCCCGCCTTTATTAGTACGCTGAGCATGTTTTCATTGTTTTACGCTAATTTTAACGCAGTCCGAATTTACTAAAGTGAAGAAGGGAGAGATGCACATATATATCATTAAAACTCTTGCATGTAGTGTCATTTCAATCAAAAATAAACATGAAGGCGCATTATCAAATTTCAGACTGAAACAACTTTGTTTATTTCTAATTTCTTAATGTTATTGTGCATTCTCAGCTGTTATGACGATGCAATATTAACACCGATCGTAATATACAGTGTAAATGCCAGAATATGACGTTGACGTGTTTTGAATATAAAGATGTTGGTTTCACATGAAACTCCACTTTATTCCTTCTTTCAGAACTCTCAATTTTGACCACAAATATATAGCTATATAGTTATGTTTTTATAAAGCAGAATCTGACTATTAGTACTTACAGATCCCGAGTGGATATTTCTTCAATTCTGTAGGCGAAATAAAAATGCAATCGATTACTTTTTAATGTGTAAGAGGAGGGAATGTCAACGCATTAATAGAATCCAAACATAACATACGTATACACTACAATTCTGCGATTTGTTTCAAGAAAAATCAAAACAGCAAATACAAATGTCAGTTCATATATAATCTGAAGTTAGGTAGAGTTTCAATTATCCCTTATTTCATACATGTGTTACATTTTGAATATTGCAAAATGTTGCAATAACAACAACGAAACGAGTTTATTCCAAACAGGTTTCACTATTTGTCAATATTTAGACATGGTATGCAGGGTAAAGAATCTAAAAATTGTACATTCGTGATCTAAATTATCAATCCATTGATCAGCATGTTTATACGTGTGTGGTTGTCAGACACACGGGACAAATATTGTTCAGTGCCTTGGTGGTACGCTGAAGCATGAAGTCGAATCGGTTCAACGATACTTTCGATCTCGTATAATAATCTAAACACATCAACTGTTGGTGTCTAAAAACAAAATATACATTCAAAAGGATTTGAGATAGATTACAGAAGATTAATAGCATATCAAAGAAAGAGAATGAAATATTAGTAAAGGCGGAACGTTAGAAGTTAAAGAGAGGAACATGTGAAATTCGAATTAGGCCTAACCATAGAATATAGTGTATATTCTATAACACAAAACACACGGATTATTTAAACAAAAATACTCACAGTTTGATCGTATCATCTGCCTTTTTGTAACTATAATATAAATGAAAAGTTTATGAGTAAGTGAATACATTGTTTACCAATATCGAAAATTTTCAAAACATAAATAAAAAAAATCCTATATAAACAAAAGTCGGCTAACTGATTATTCAACATATTGCCATCAGTGATATGATTACACTGACATTTTAATATAAACATGATATTCTAAAACAGACTAAAACGAACTGTATACTTGTGTATGTGTGTGCACATATTTGTATGACGTCACGACCGCATAGTCTGTGAGCGCGTTCTAAATCCAGTCAATGATGGAACACAGTATCATGTGTGTGTTATTTACTAACGTTAACTTCAATATATGAAAAGTAATACTACATTACTTTAATATAAGACCCGCTATAATTTCCACTGACTTAAGTATATTTCATATGTTTTACCTAACGCACTATGCATTTATTGATTCTGTAAACATCCTTAGCCTGTCATTATAAATGTGTGGAATATTCACCAAAGGAAATCTACACCAATTCTCTTTCCTTTCTTTGGCATTAACTGAAATCATTAAGATTACTCTCAAATAAATGTAGGCAAACAGTAGTGCGTCTTAAATGATCAGCTACACAAGTTTTAACTGAGGGATTAAAAGCAATGCTCTGCCTTCGACTAAGCTGTGAGTGACCCCGACCCCAATTACTGATCCTTAATTAAAATGATCGCTTATAAGACTGCATGTTACATATACAACTACGAAGCGGAACACGCACAATATAATTTCTTTTGATAAATTAATTACTTTTAAGAAAAACACAAAAGGAAATACCAAACTGTTGGAGGGTGGTAATAGCTTGGAGTATGTTACTTTTGGCATTTGACAAAAAAAAAACGAAATATACAACAGCCTTGTCATGTTTTCAATAAATAATTATTTCTACTTGTCTGAGATGTAGCTTCTTTAAAGATAAAGTTTGATTTGTTACTAAATCAGACTATGTATGGATGGGAGATATACTTACGTGTATTTGATGTCGGCAAGGTTAGCACCTCTGAAACAAAGAAAAACAAAAATTATATCAGCTACCGTGATGAAGCTTAATAACAAAAGTAAATAGCTTACATCTCATATCCTTAAGTATTTATAGAAAA
This sequence comes from Pecten maximus, assembly GCF_902652985.1. Lineage (NCBI taxonomy): Eukaryota > Metazoa > Mollusca > Bivalvia > Pectinida > Pectinidae > Pecten > Pecten maximus. Next base: position 19,705,095 of record NC_047022.1, on the reverse strand, counting down.
GTAGAGGATACCGCGATAAAAATGAAACCGTAATTCTAAATTAAAATCGAAAACATGAGGACAAAATAAAAAATAAAAAACATATTTGCATGGAAACCAAATAATACCAGGTGTTCTAGTTATTAATCGTCTTATGCTTCATTGACAACACCCGTCATACAAATTTGGGTCAAATCCTTGTTACGCAACATTCTAACAACTGAGAACTAGGAATACAGAATTTTTAATTGAGTCCATGTTGACAACCGTTTCCAATATCAATCATAGCGACTTAAAACATAAGATTCCAATACCACAGCGAAAATCTAAAATGTAAGTAAAAGTAAAAAATAAAAAATAAACATACCCATCCCTCAGACACCTGTAAAGCAAACACATTGAATCCATCAAGTATACGTCCCAATCAAATTCAGCCTTTAACATTAAACACAATAATCGTACAAGACGCACACGTGAATAAAAACATTTAAGAAGTCGCGAGGTATGTGTGTGTTATTCCGACATGATGTTACCCGAGGAATGTGTGTGTTATTCCGACATGATGTTACCCGAGGTATGTGGATTATTCCGACATAGTGTTACCCGAGGCATGTGTGTGTTATTCCGACATGGTATTATCCGAGGTATGTGTCTTATTCCGACATAGTGTTACCCGAGGTATGTGATTGTTATTCCGACCTGATGTTACCTGAAGAATGTGTTTGTAATTCCGACATGATGTTACCCGAAGAATGTGTTTGTAATTCCGACATAGTATTACCCGAGGTATGTGTGTGTTATTCCGACATGATGTTACCCGAGGTATGTGTGTGTTATTCCGACATGGTGTTACCCGAGGTATGTGTGTGTTATTCCGACATAGTGTTACCCGAGGTATGTGTGTTATTCCGACATGGTGTTACCCGAGGTATGTGTGTGTTATTCCGACATGTTGTTACCCGAGGTATGTGTGTGTTATTCCGACATGGTGTTACCCGAGGTATGTGTGTGTTATTCCGACATAGTGTTACCCGAGGTATGTGTGTGTTATTCCGACATGGTGTTACCCGAGGTATGTGTGTGTTATTCCGACATGTTGTTACCCGAGGTATGTGTGTGTTATTCCGACATGGTGTTACCCGAGGTATGTGTGTGTTATTCCGACATGGTGTTACCCGAGGTATGTGTGTGTTATTCCG